>NW_010413565.1:2477-7557 GCF_000710305.1 Buceros rhinoceros silvestris
CTACTCAAAACGCCCTGCCTGCCTGTGTGTTCCAAACCCGAGTCAAAGACTTCCAGCTGCTTCATGCCTTAAAGTTAAGAGAGAAGAGCATCACTCTGGAAAAGCAGAGGAAGGAAAGGATGGCTGTTTAAAGGGATTTTGATCTGAATCCTCCCAAAGCAACTGGCAATGTTTGCTGCTGCAAGGGGGAAAGCGAGGCAAGAAGCGGCAGTGCAAGGTCAGATGAGATGTCTTAGTCTGCCATTCATATCCGAACCCTTATCATCACTTGAGCCTGCTAGAATAGCCAGCTACCACTCTACCTTAAAATAAGCTTCTTATCTCCAGATGTTTTGATAGATGACAAGCCATTGCAGCCAGGTCTTCCCCACTGCTGTTGGCAGCCCATAGAGGTCCAGCTTCTCTTCTCGCTACAGGATTAGCTTCATTCCCCTACAGCATCACCCCTCCAAGAAAGGCACCTTTGAATCACTCTTCCAGAGCCACCTCTAGCACTGAGTTTGTCTCCTGGTGGGTTTCATGGAAATGCAGTCTCCCTCTGTGGCTTTTCAGGCCTTTTCCTGCATTGGGTTTGCACCCTGAAGAGGCAGGTCAATGAGGTTATAGTCAAGAAGTTCTGGGTGAGCAGGACTGTCCCCTACAACCTGCACCCAGGAAAGACAAAGGGTACCAATGCAGAGACCCAGAGCACTGGAGTGGTACGTGGTGGGAAGGAAACTGGGTAAATACCCCCATGTGGGAGTGCAGGGTGGGTCCTGAGAAGCAGATCTACCCCAGCTGTTGAAGCAGAAAGCAGCAAACTTAATTCACCTGCCTTTACCCCCAGCTGTATCCCAGCAGAGACCTGACATGCCGTGCAGCAGGGAGGGGTGGTTTGCTCTGGGGCAGGACAGCTCTGCCCTGCTGGCCCCACACCTCACAGCCTTTCGACAGCAAGGATTAGCCATGACTTTGCCCTAGGAACCTGTATTTCTTCTAGCTCTGGCTCTGACCCTGTGTCAGGGCTGTGACACGCTTTGCTACAAGTGCAGAAAACGCCGGCAGTGACCTGAGCTGCTTCCTGCTTCTGGCAAAGGTGCAAGCTAAAGCTGGCTGGCTGCTGCCCAAGCTCATGTGCTGATACCTTCAGTCCCTTCTCCCAAACTCCCACACAGCAGTGTGCCCAGACAGCTTTGTTTGGAGCAGGGAAACGTTATCCCCTTCTCCCGGATCATTCCTTGTGTGCTCCAGGAGTCAGCAAGGAGGCTGGGCCCCCAGCACCTCCATCCTCTGGCCCCTCGAGGTATGCAAGGGTCAGAGCAGCAAGTCTTGTGCCAGCAATGATGCAGTTTCCAGCAGAAACCAGGCTGACATCAGCATGACAGACACAGATTCCAGCTAGTGACAAAAGGGGAAGGTGCTACAACCCATTCCCATGTCTCACCCAGCCTTCGGTCTCAACTGCCTCTAAATTAGCCCACCAACTCTATGGACACTTTTGAATCTGCTTGATTTGAAGCCAAGATACCGTTTCCCAGGCTTCTGCATTTTCAGGAGCCAACTGTTCTTTAGACTTCATTGCATTCTCCTTCTCTGCAATTTTCCTGTGCTTTTATCCCTTTTCGGTTTGGCATTACCTACCCCAGGATCTCCCTCTTGTCACATTTCCCGTATCCAACCCATGCCTGTAGCTGGGAGGAAACCACCAGCACTCCCCCGGCTCGTCGCTGTGCCCTGGAAAGCACTCCTCGGCTTCACTCCAGAAACAGCCTCTGCTGATGCTGCATCTTCTGCGGCGCATCTGGGTTATTAACCAGCCACCTGGCAGCTCCCTAATTGGCAAGATCAGTAAAAGCACATTTTTCTCTTTTCCTAAGTCTCCAGATACAGTGGCTAAATTTGATATAAAATCCTCAGATTCTCATTGCCTCATATAATTTATAATGGCCTTGCTTATGCTGTAAAAATTATAGCTACTCGCTTGCACTCACACACTTTCTGTTTTGTCTTCGGCATACGTTCTGGCAGGGAACTGAATGACGCAGCATTATCTACTGAAGCTATTTCTATAGTAAACAGAGTTTAAAACCACAGGCAAAGGGCACACGGCCTCCGAGGAAGCAGGCACCGCACATTGCTGTATCAAGTGCTCAAATCCAAGTTCTTGCTCAAAGAAAACCCGTCCCCGGATGGAGCCGTCTCCACCTGGTTAAGGTGTGCTCCATTCCAACACACTGACCAGGTCTCAGGACTACTCCCATCCCAGCAGAGCCCTCGGTGGCTTCCCGCGGTGTCACTATGCGCGAGTCAGGCGTCACCAGCTGATGGTGTGGAAGGCAAGTGGTGACTGCTAGGTCACATGTGTAATACGAATTTGAGGTCATGTTCTTTCGATGATCTGATTTTGCACTAAAGACGGGACCTCTGTCTCGGTGCAATTTCAGCAGCACCAGAGTCCCCCGGAGAAAGCACAGCGCTGCCAGGACTCTTCTGCTTTGGAACATGCTCCTCGTACTGAGGCCAAAAAAGCCTGGATACGGCACGCTTTGGGTGATGCTAAAAAGCCCAGAGTATTTTCAGACTTCCGAGGAGAGAACATTGTATTTTTAGGGAAGTTCAGTTTTTCAGTGGCTTTTGTAAATTCATTTTGTTTATGACTGGTTTATTCAAGCTGTAGGGCTGAGGAGTTAGCTGCTGGATTTCTTTTCCAGGCTCACATTTCTAACTGTTTGCAGACGTAGGACAGAGCTATTTTTGTAATATAAATCATTACAGAGAGAATATCTCACAGTCCCCACTGAAGCGAATTCCTAAGGAAGTGAGCTCTATTTTTAAAGACAATTTCTACTTAGTATTTGTTTCAGTCTAATGACTGAGAAACACTGGCCTTTCTGGAGTCAAAAAGTATTATCCTCATTTCTGAGGAAGACAATTTCAGCACAACAAGAGTCATTCCTACCAAGAGAAGCTGGATGGGAGCTGCAGACGTGGCTTCCCAAAGCCTTGGGGGATGCAGTGTAACCCCGGGGAAGGGGCTGAGCAAATGGGGGACAGACCACAGGTCTCCGAAGGGACACAACTTCAGAGGTCAAGATACTCAAGATCCTTCCAGTGCCCACCTTACAAAGTAAGAGGATATCTTCTAAAAAGGTCAGAGTGGGGGGTGTTATAGAATAAATCTCCATCTCGCGCCCACTCAAGGCCATCTCTGAGACTCTGGGATAAAATTGTAAGATAAATGCGGAGAGCTTTGGTTGTGTCACAAAGTCACAGATGACTTATTTTAGGAGAACAGTCTCATCCCCTGGCAGCTGTTTGAATAACTGTGCTACGACTCCTCCCATTTGATTCACACTGCTTCAGTAAGTCACAATTTTAAGTATTCTTTTCCAATTCCTATGAACATTAAGAACTATACCAGTCCTAGAAGACGGGGAGCAATTTCCGTTTAAGGTTTCCTCCTTTCCAGCAGTGGCCTAGAGAGGTAAGTTTACACGGCAGCAGAGGTGGTCAAGCACACCTCCTTCAACTAAACCAGCAAAGCTTTATAACCGAGCCCCGGGGCTGTGCAGCTCCAAAAAAGAGCAGAAGTTCTCCAAAAACATTTAGACAGGGTTGGTAAGAGAAAAGCTTTAAAATTATGAATCAAATGACCAAAGCAGAAAAACAGAGATTTCTTGAAGCTTTTGGAACAAACAGTATCAACAGCAATAAAACCCACTTCTGAGCTGTGAAGGAGCAGCGACAGGAATGAGGTTGGGATCATTCAGCTGCATGTACCAAATCACCACTCGCCAAAACAAGCCCTCGTCAACTTCGGTATTCAACAGGTTCAGAAGGGCAGAACTATTTTTATGACAAAAGGCTCAGTTTTTAATCGTCCCCTCACAGCAGCAGAGACCGTTACGCCCAGTTTTCCCATCGCGTGGGGCAGATGTGCCAAACACTGTATCGTGCGGTAGAGCCAACTCAGTGGGTTGAAGGGGTGATTAGCATTCCAGAGCACTGCAGTGCTGTAGCTGAGAAATAAATGGAATTACTGCATATTTCTGCCTCGCAGGGACCTCACTGTCACTTGTCTGTTTCTGTTGTTTGATTATTTTTCCCTCCTCCCCATTCCTATGCGTTTACCCTGAGGTGTTGTCACTAGAGGAAGCTCTCCTCGAGAGGGATGCTGCAAATCCAGCTAAATGCAATGAATATAAATGAGCCAAATTCTTTCCAAATTAACATGTCCTTCTTGTGAGGAATCTCTTCTCTGGACATTAATGGAAACCAAGATGCCTACACGCAGCAACACACACGGTGCTCTCTGCCATTCGGATTCAGAGACGTACTTGGAAGGCAAACCTGTCTCATCACAGACCAAGTCAACCTCATAGAGAAAAATGTGCTCAAATCCAGGTGATAAAATTCCTCCTTGCTGCTGGGCGTTCCCCTGGGTGTCTGACTGAAGAAACGTGTTCTTACAGATTAATGGTAATGCGCTTGATCTCCAGTTTGCCTCCTGCATTACACGGGCAGCAGCATGTGACGTTCCTCCCCCCTTGTTGTGCCCAGTGGCTTGCAGCTGATCAAGCAATGCCACCAGGGAGGATGTTTCTGGTCCTGAGCAGTGTCCTGGTGGGGGTTCAGCCCCATCTGCTGCCTCATCCCGCTGTGCCAATAGCTCGGCCGGTATCACCTGCCATCACGGGTGACGAACTGCATGCCCACTGACCTCAGAAAAGCCGTTTATGTGAGTCAAGGACTGCAGAGCCCAGGACTTTCCCAAGGGAGGAAGCTGACTTGTACTCCTGCCTGCAGCATCCCTTTTACAGGCCTTGAACTGGGGACCTCGTTAGCATCACAAATAAGTTTCCAAGCAGAAAAGGGAAAAAAATAAATCTGATCTCATCCTGTCCCCATCCTCCCCCACTGGAAGAAATGGAGCGGCTGTGGCCAGCGCATGATCGCCATCCTGTCCCCATTCCGTGGGGATGCCATCAAAAGGTTATGAAAATACTGTGCGGGAGGGAGCAGGGAGTTACCCATCCGCTCGCTCCGCTGCAAGGGCCTGCCTCTGCTGCAAGCCCGGACCCATCACAGAGGGGGAAAACCT
>NW_010413565.1:7693-9834 GCF_000710305.1 Buceros rhinoceros silvestris
GCTGAACACAAGCCCTAGCTGCTCTGGAAGAGCAAAGATGCACCAGAGCAGCCAGGACAGCACATCCTGGTATGTGCAGGCTCCTGTGTTCAGAGCAGCACGTTATCCATCCAAAACTAACCTTCTGCTCTGCAGCTCACGAGTTTCTGAGGCAGCCGTGTTTGCTCACCACTGAGAACAAGAGTTTTTATTCAAATAAAATACCTGTGCACTTCAGATGCAGTTACTCCAATGGCCATCAGGCAAACAGATACTCAAACTGCTGCACTGCCGGAGCCCTTTGATATGAAGTGCCATTACAAAGGTCTTTATCGTCCAAAGGGATTAATTTCACCAGCAAAACAGTCGTTTTTGAGGTAGCAGACATTGTACCCCTCCGGCTGCCAGGGATGGGTGACCAGCGTTTTCACCAGCCAGCGTTTCAGCAGGCAGAAAGCTGTGCTCAGACCACATCTTCCTCCACAAAAGCTACGAGCCCTGAAAGCTCTGGCTGAAGAAGTTTATACAATCCCAGAGTCAGGTCTCAGAAAAGCTGTCACATTCGTCCCTGAGGGCTGACTCTTCTGGTGACCATCCAGTTAGTCGCCAGCTTCTCCAAGGTGACGCATCTGTCCCTCCTTGCAGTGTAGCTGCTGCGTTCCCTACTTTCCCCTTTCTCCTACCATCTCCCCTCCAGTTCATCTACGAGAATGTTTCTGTTGTCGCTCTAAGTTGGATACTAATTTCATCCCACAGCATCTCATTATAATTAGCTCTTAATTGCCACTTAACACGCGGATCATTTTGGAAGACCATAACGATTCTTCCGTGAGGAATTATTTGAGCGCTGAAAGCTCGTTATGTGCCCCTATAAACGTTTTGGGTAGTGAGAATGATTTCAAGAGGCAAACTTAAAACACCAAAGCTCACACAAGCTCTGCACACAAGATTTGTGTGGTTTCTTGGAGCAGCAGCAGCATTTCCAAGGAGCAAGCCACAGTAGTAGAGTGTTTTGTTACCAGCCTCCTTCCCTCTGGCACCCACCGCGTCTTTATGCTGGAAGTGGGAACATTTTAAGGAGCACCTTTAAAACGTGAGAGGTAAATGTGGCGGTAAAGATGCATTGTCACTGCTCTGCTGGAGTTGGTGCACTCAGCCAGGTGCGGGACATCATGAAGACTCCTCACTTCAGGGCAGACAACAGCCACTCAAGGAGCCAAGGGATAAGCGACTGTTAGAAGAAACTCATCCTTAGGCATATGCAAAGCTTCAGCCAAGACTTGCTTTGCTCCTCAACAAGTTAGACTCCTGCGAGATTCAAAACTGGACAATTTGCCAAATTCTTACCAAGATCTCTTGTGTTCTCGCAGAAGTTACAACTCAGTGCCAGTCCACTTGATTTAGTCATCTACCTGCCAGGGCAGCAGAGAGGAGATAGCGCAGTAAAGTGCCAACAGGCACTTTATCACCTGTTTGCAGTGCTCTGGAAAGCACCACTGAAATAAACGGGGATAAATGTGTTTATTGGTTTGTCTGAGTCTACGGCTTCTATTCTTCCCAACCCTCTCCCACCCCTTACTTTTTTTTTAATATTTAGGAAATGTCATTAGTTTCGGTAAGGTCTGAATAGCTGCTGAGCTCCTGTAGCCTCTGGGAAAACACTTACAGGCTCTGTACAGAAATACTTCTTTGGAGAAGTGCCCGTGATTCACAATCCTTATGACTAGGAAGTTTCTCCTTTTTGAAACACACTTAAACAAGCCTCCAATATTGTATGACAAAAGAAGACACACTAATACCCCCACACAACCCCCTCTTTGGCAGCAGCCCCTCCACCAGCGGACAGACCTGGAGCTGAGAACTGCATGAAATACCAGCTCCAGGAAGACCCTTGAACGACACCTCCCCGCAGAAGCCAAGCCCGCACAACCTATTTGAAATGAAGTAGAAGTCTGTAACGAGCTTGTTAATTCGCTGCTGTCTGTGTGCCTACACGTGGTTGTAGAAGAACTTCCAAGAAGCAGTAAGAATATATTCCTCAATGCATTGCCCTGCGCAGAGAAATCTTTTGCCACAGAAATAGAGGAATGACTCATTTCCTCTGTAGCTGCTGCTCCGGCGCTCCGCTTGCACAGGCAGCGGAGCCGCTCCCCGAGCCACGC
>NW_010413565.1:9921-11892 GCF_000710305.1 Buceros rhinoceros silvestris
GGAGCCATGCCAGCAGGAGCTGGTAACTCAAGAGCAGTTTCCAGCACACGTAAACCTAGCTGAATTTTGACCAGGACTTGTCTTTAAAACCAGTGATCCCAGACTGTCATCTGCGGTAGCACAGGAGACAGATTGGTGAACCGTTCCCCAACACTCCCTCCCTTGACAGCAGTCCTGTATTTCAGCATTTTAATTTTGCATAGAATAAAACACTGGGAGAGAGCCAAGAGCTGCCCTCTCCCTTGCCCGCCCCTGAAGAGTGGCCGTAAGCGCACTGATTTGTCAGTGAATGCGGCTCTAAGTTTCTCTTCTCCCGTACTTGAAACTGGATAGGGGCAGCCTGAAACAGCGGGGGAGAAGTGGGCTGTCTTACCGGATTTTACTACTTGTTCTTCCTCTGTTTCTGTAGCTAGTGGGTTTCTGTCAGTACAGAGAGACTCTTCAACTCTTCCACTAGGAATCCATCATGAGGGTAATTTATCTTCTTTAATTTGGTAACCAGTAACCTTCACTCTTCAACCCTGTCACTCCTGTCTTCTTGATTCCTCACCTCCCCTTTTTCTTTTCCCTGCCCAGATTATTGTATGGATTCTGTGGCAGGGATAGAAGCCAGAGTATCACGTATCAAGTACCATGAAAACACTAGCGAACCCCTGTTAGACCCAGTCCTGCCCAGAGCACTAGGTATTCTCTACGCAGCTATCCCTGGTTTGGGAGGGGGCACAATTTCCAGGGGGGCACAATTTCCAGGGGTCCCTAGAAACGCAGCCTGTAACTTGTGTACCCAGAAAGTTTCTGAGTCTCTGAATCAGCATTTCTGTCCTTTAAGAGGAAAAAAAAATAAAGCTTCCTTAACACAGGAGACTGGTACACGATGACATTTGATGCATACGCCTTTGTAACAACCTTTAAGGGTTTTGCGTGTAAATCGTGACTTGAATCCTAACAGGCTGTCGCACAGATGCAGAACACACGTTACCTAGAGCTCTCCTGCTGATCGACCCTTACAGCGTTTTGCACCTCTTGTAAAGCATTTGCAAATACGCCAGTTCTTGGTTATGTATTTCAAACAGGCCACTGCAGGCACACACGAGAGCACAGGTAGTCTCTCAGTGAGGCGTATGTCTGAGAACCCACGAGGATAATGGGATGTACAGGCAGACCCAGGCAAGCAGAGCGCTGTGCTCTGAGGCTTCAGCAAGCACTGAAGGCAAATCCACGTGCTTAAAGGGACGCAGGTCAACCAGCAGCTTCCCAGTGCTATCAGCCCCATGGAAGCGGGGCTGGCTGCTCTTCTGCCAGCTACTCAATTATCATCGGTCACAACCTCACTGACCTCAGGGAAGACTCACCAGGCAAACACTCAGGTAAGTGAGACAGGAAATAAAACAGCCTAGAAAAGCAAATTTCCTGTGTTTGAAGTCTTTGGAGCCTTATGAAAAGTCCCTTCCCCTCCAGGCAGCTCTAACTTGCACCAGCAGGACTCAATCAGCAGCTCACTACTGACCTTGGCTGCATTACAAGGGAGGTATTTGCTCAAGGATGGAAAGATTTTATACAATTTATCCAATGAGTTGGATGTAAACAGGCTTTTCTTTAAACACCAAACATACAAGTCCTTAGGCCACTTAATTTTTTGTCAACAGATTTATTGCAAAAGGAAACTCCTGTCTCTTTAATGACTTTCTGCTGAAAAGAAACTCAGGCTTCAGGCAGAGAAATATTTGAGCAACGAATGGATGGAGACCAGAGGATGGTTATTGCTTCTAAAGGAAGCAATTGGTAAGAGATAGATAGTTATTAAAGAGGTAAAGATCTCAATACACTTTCTCCACACTGACCCGGGTGACTGCGTGTTGACACTAAAGTTATGACCCTCTTCCCGTCTCTGCCAGCGGGAAGCCCGCAGGCCAGCTGGGCTGCCTCAGCGCTGTACCTACAACCGCCGCCCCTCTGGCAGCAGCTACTCCC
>NW_010413565.1:11974-12189 GCF_000710305.1 Buceros rhinoceros silvestris
CCCGCCGCCCCTCTGGCAGAAGCTACTCGCTGCAAGGGAAGAGGCAGGCACACAAAGATCTGGAGAGGGCTATGTTCAGCCTAGCTTTGATGTAATGATTAAAGAGCCAGAGGTCCAGCTGGTATTTCGTTACAGGGAACGTCAGCAGCAGCCACGAGGGTACAGTTCTGGCCTCCTACCACAGACTAGGGAAGGCCAGGTAACTTGGTGGCTCA
>NW_010413565.1:12367-17041 GCF_000710305.1 Buceros rhinoceros silvestris
CAGCAGGACTTTTTCTGTATCTAATAAAGCGCGACCTACGCCGTTTGGAACAGAGACATGTCTGTAGGTGCCACACTGAAAAACTCGCACGGATTCTGTGATATAGAGTCCTAGCTCTAAACTAAGGACCGGAACAAGCAGATTTTATACAGCAACCTGACACTGAAGCCAGGGAAACAAGAACCTCTGAGCAAGACAGCCACAAACCCCAACGTGCTCCATCTCAAAAGCCAGCAACACCAGGGACGGTGCCAGCTGGGCTCCAGTCCCTCTCCTGGCTCTCCTCCCGTATCGCTGTGCACAACTCCCAAGGTGTGGACTTCCTGCTTTCCCATGGTTTCGCCACTTGAGTAGCCTCCTCTGAAAGAGTGCATAAACCTGTCGATCATAGTTTTGTGGCTGCAGGTAGCTTTTACTGAAAAAAAAGATAACAAAGAATTTAAATCTTGAGGCACGGATGGTTTAAAACAGCTGTTTATTACTACAGTGAAATCTTAAAACAAACCCACCAACTTTTAATGGAAACAATCAAAGTGCAAATGTATTTTGGTCTTAAATAGGAAATGAATTTATAAACGTTTCACTAAAATGGGCTGCCACTTTGAGCCTATAAACACTTTTTTAAAAAAGAAAAAACAATAGCAGCTGAACGCTTTAGTTTAATCTTTGGTCTGATTATTAACCAGCAAAAAAATAGTTGTACCAAGAATGTCCATTGCAAACAGACACTTAAAATTTACATCACTCTGCAGAGATTCCAGATCAAAAGAGGAATGTTCTCGAGATTTTTAGTCAGATAAGAAATAACAATGTCTGAGAAGTACACAGCATTTTTCAATACAAAATGAAGTCACACAGATGCGTTCTGGTACTGTAAATAAACTCACTCTCTTGCAGGAGTGACTCCTCTTCCCAATCGATGCTCAGTAAAACCTTCATTTGCACAGAGTCTTTGCAAAATTAGGGGCAGATAAAGAGAACCAAGAACCCACATTAGTGCTAAACACCACCCTCTTTCTTCTGTGTTTGTGTTTTGGTTCACACACACCGAGGCAGCCGCGCTGAATCCTTAACAGTTCCAGCCGTAACCAAAAGGCGTTCACTGCCCCGGTCTGTGTACAGCACCCAGTGGCGGGGAGAAGAGGGAGAAGGCAAAAGGCCCGCGGGGTGACTCCTGTGGCTCAAGTTCTCTTGCAGATAAGGCCCTGTAACAGCTCCAGCACGCTGCCCGTACCAGCGCTGTCACATTTGGTGTGGAATAAGATGAATACCATAACAGAACCCCACTTTTACCAGCTCCTTTTGTCACCTGTATTCAGGCAGGCAGGCTGGCTTTAGAGCGACAGACACAGCAAAGACACTTACTGTCTCAGCTGTACAACAGAGCCACAAGCCAGTCTAAGAGATTTTCTCAGACCTCCCACCAAGTGCATGCACAGTGCCTCACTGGCAGGAAGCCCCCTCTCCTCAAGAAAGCCTGCCCCAGCCTAAGGCTAAAGCAAATGCATACATTTTCTCCCATCACCAGCCACCACACAGTCATAAATGCCTCGCTGACCAAAAACTCACACTGAAGGTCTGCCTACATAGCTAATAAACCGGGTGTTTGCCTCGCTGTTCAGCCCTGATGGGTTGACTCACTCTGGAAATACCATCAAAGCAAACTCCACTGAAACCTCTTTTTCCCGCACTCCAAATCCACCTTGCTTTCACAGCTCTCCTCCAATTTCACCCCAGTGTCCTGGGGCAGTGGATCTTCACTGAGAGTTTACCATCATTTTCTCTCACCCCTCAGCCCAACTTTCATTTTCTGAACTATTTATATACCCTCTGCCATCTCTTCTTGTCGTGCATTTCCCGAGGTGACTGCCTCTTCCCGGTGTTACCGCACGTTAGTGAGAAAGTCCTCACCAAGCCCGTTACAGATTGCCACGCGCTGCACCAAGACTAAACACACCCCCAAGGCACACCCCTTTTCAGAGGCAGGGACGCACTGATGTAAACAAACCGACAGCTGACGGAAGTGGTTATGATGCCAGAATTAACAGCGAAAGGTCTTTCAGTCATGAGTTCGGTTCACAACACCCTGGGCTAACCAGTCATCTAAGTCCTTCTTTGGGCAAGATTCAACGGCATCAGCTGCAGAACTTCACCTTATTTAAAATACTGAGTAACACGAGTCTGCAAAATTAGCATGTATCATGGTCTACTACCAAAAAAAAAATCGAAACACCAAGGTAGCTCGTTTAGCCTTAAATACCATGTGCAAAGAACATTTGATCGATACTCCCTATAAATACACCATTTGTATTTGTAGAAAGAAGCACAGGGCTTCAAATATAAAAATAACCCAACTTGCGGGTGTGGCCTAGGCTATAATTACCTGAAAATAAGTCTGCAAGAGCAGTTAGAAAAATAGACAGAAGTAGGCAAACATCTGCCTAGGGAGTCTTTCCATTTAGAAAAATAGATTTTAGAAAAACAGATTTCATAGATTTCGAACAGCTTTTGTTTTGTGCACAGACCTGTGAATGAAGCACACCGGCATCCCTGTGTAGATCAGGGAGAGGAGGATGTATTAGTAACTTCGGGTTATCGTAAAGCTTCCCAGAAGTTACATTTGGTCACCCCTAATTCGTTTCAGACTGCTCAACCAGGACACAGGACAGCGGGTCATAAGGCACATGCTCGGTTTGCTGAGCGCCAGCAACGCCAGCAACACATTTTGGGTCTTAATACATCAAACACTTCAGCAGGTGATCCAACAAACCACGGATCTGAAATTCTGAATTTGCTGACCCGCTGGGACACATCGAGTTCCCGTACACCAGGTACCTGCGCCGGGAGCTAAGGACACTTGCAGAGCTGGCTGTGTTACAGCTCGCCAGGTTATTCCAGTGACTGGCACATAACCAGGCAAGAAATGGGAATTATCTGGCCAATGTTTATATTTAGAGGACACCAGAATCCACAGCCTCAGACTGCCACTGTACCATGAATCAGTGCTACACAATTCCAAAGTACCCTGAAATGTTTCACTTCCTCCTCCCCACAGTAAGATAACAATTTATAGCACAGCACTAAAAATCCCATCAAGTTATTTGGTCAAAACACTGCCACCATCAGACAAACGGTGAGGGGGTCATCCAAACATCCCCCCACACTCCCACCAGAAAGCAGGAGGGCCCAGCAGGCAGCTTACAGCACCAAGATTTGACTGGTTTAAGGTTTGTTCCAAAAAATAACATAGAACTTCTTAGGTTTGTTGTTGGTCCTTGAGGTAAAGCGAATTCTAAGAAAATAATACTTGAAGACACAAAAAAACCCCAAAACAAGGCTCAGGAAGAATGCACAAACAAACAAACCTCGGAGTATTTCCTTAAAAGGTTTTCCCTATCCTTCAACAAAACACTAATACCTCCTCCGTTGCAGTATTTAGTGCAGCCAATTACCCTAAAGAAAAGGCCTTTGTGTAAAATAAAGTGCTATTTGTTTCCTTTTCCGCTATTTCAAATCTTCAGTCTAACCTTCAATGAACGCAGACACCTGCAACCAGATTCTTCATAACGTTACCGGAGGGGTTTCACTTCTTCCCTCAATTTCTACATTAACATACACGTTATGTTTCTTTGATTACACAGGAAATTTAAAGCACGTCACTGGATCACATTTCGAACTGCGATCCACAGCCATGCTCTAGCGCTCCTCGCATTTTAAGAGCATCTTGGTACGTTAGGGGAGGCCGTTTGTTTGCACTTACAGAATTTTTAAATCCTGAATGGATTTTGTATCATAAAAAGGAAATCTCAGGAAAAGGTCAGTTTTGCCACTAAGACAACAAGTGAACGTGGATTTCCAGAAATGCCAGTTCGGGCCTGTTAAAGGTAGGTTTGCAAACAGCCAACTGAACGCAACGCTTCTCGACCAAGGCATCTCCCCAGAAATTTCACAATTTTCCCACGAACAACCAATGCTATAAAACCCCAAGAATCACAATTTCATTTAGTGGTGTCCTCTGGTTTCCTAGTTTTCTCAGGTCAGGGACAAAACCACATTTAAACGGGGTCCCATCTTCCTCAGGCAGACACTGGCTCTTGACGGACCAGCGGGCTGGGAGTGCACGCTGCCCCGGCAGGGTCCACGGGTGACACTGGCTCACCCAGCCACCAGCTCACTCTCCCGACGGCTCCTGCCTGGCCTCGGTGATGTGCCGGCACGGGGTGGGCGCTGGTCGCAAGTACCGGGGGCTGCTGTACATCCTGATGACATGCGGCGCCTGGATCCAGGTGTTGATCAGCTGAAAGGCGACCAGGTCCAGCGTGGGCCCATCGAAGGCGGCCAGCAAGTTCACAGGGGCAGCTTCCTTGAGGAACCGGGGCAGCGTCACGGCCTCGGGGAGACTGGCGTTGCCCAGGAAGAAATGCATCAGCACCTGCTTGCGCAGGCAGTTCCTGAGGTACAGCACCAGGTCCTCCAGCCGCTCCTCCAGGAACCGCTCGTCCCAGGCCTCCAAGGGCCCCTGCAGCAGCAGAGAGAAGAGGGCTGTCTTCAGCACGTAGGAGGAGAGCACCCGGCCCCACTGGGAGCAGAAGGGCTCCTCCAGGCCCTGCCCGCGGAGGTCCCGCAGGCCCTTGAGGATCTGGAGGCACTTGAGGTGGCAGGAGGAGGCCGGGG
>NW_010413566.1:0-568 GCF_000710305.1 Buceros rhinoceros silvestris
AAGCCAACAGGGCAGAGCTCCAACATTTTATTGGAGCCACCACCTCCTAGCTGCAAGACCATAATATCCCTTCGTGTTCCTGCGATGGCAAAGTCACTTCTCCTCCTCTTATCATCACCTGATGTCCATGTGGCATCTTTGGCAACTGGTCTGATAGGAAATGCAATTTTAGCTTTGTTTCATGCTAAAGCAAACATCTTAAAATCAAGAAAGCATCACTAGCTGGGACTCCAAAAAGAAATTAAATAGAACCTTAAAACTGGATAAGGAAGCCCTGTTTCTACCTCAGATTTCCTTGTTTAGACCCATTTGGAGCGATAGATATTGAAGGGCTGCAGGAGTAGAACAAAGGAACCTACTTAAAACGAGTAAAATGACATGAGAAACATTTTGGAAAGGCTTCATTCTACTTTGGTGTCATAAATTTAAACAATCTTGTTACAGATTCGGGCATTAAACCAGTTTAGCAGTCAGATACATCTTCTGTCACCTGTATAAGCACATGCTCAAGTTATAGTTGCACACAAAGAAGAGCAAAACTTACAGGTATATTATATTTTATTCCTGC
>NW_010413566.1:765-3243 GCF_000710305.1 Buceros rhinoceros silvestris
TTTTATGTCGTCACTTCAGTCATCATAGAGAGACACACTATATCCTCATATCATTTTCTGTGCATTGGAAACGGTGATACGCTTTCTTCCAGCAAAATTCAGGCTGATCAGCCGGAAAGCTGTCCCCACCACACAACCTGCCCCTTGCCCTGAAAACTGGTCATCTTTAGAGTGAGTAAGAGAAACAGGCACCTAAAGGACCTCAACCATTTCCCCTGCAGTAGTCATCACACCTTGAATATTCCTGTTCCTCTCCACTGATTCATGAGGGACGCCACGAATCTCTCCACCACGTGCAAGTCTTCCTCATGTGTGGTTAAAGTACAGGGAGGTGAATCTATTGACAAAGATCTGGCTCCATCATGACATTTGCCAGTTTTACTTCTATTTCCTTTCCATATTTATTTTTCTGGCTACTAGTGGGTTAAATGGAAAACCACACACTGCTAAAGCTGCAGGTCAGTGCTCGGAGAGGGTTTTGCTTTCTTATTGTGTTATTCTGTAGAAATAACAACATCGTTTGCTAGGAAAAAAAAAAACCACAACAAAACAAAACATCTGTTTTACTCTCCACATAAATAATTACATTTGTCAGACCCCGCTCAGGCTACTGAAGCAGTCGAGCATCAAAATATGAGAACCACTGTAATGTCTGAGGGGACTTTGCAACTTTGCTGTACCTGGGAAGGAGATGAGTCACAGCATTTTTGGCAAGTACAGAGATGTTGGGGAGTACCTCTTGCAAAAGGCTGCGAAGCGATGTCAAAGAGAGCAGATGGATTGCATTGTGCTTTGCAGACTGGAAGACGCTCTGTTGTCTCCTGGAGTAAAACAGTTGCTCGGAAACTTGTCTCATAGCACACTTTCTGCTGATGGAGTGGTCACTGTGCAGGAAGCAGCTGAGCTCTTTCTAATGCTTCCAGCAGCCAAATCCGAACATCCTGGTGGTGTCATCCTTAGAGACAGCGTGTCTGAGGACAGGCAATGAGAAGGTTAGAGGAGCTTGATAGCCATTGACTCCAAACACACAAGAAAGTGTTAGATGAATAGTAGCGAAGAGAGGGCAATTAGGGGACATAGATCCTAAGGAGGACTAGAAGATATATCATTTTTTTTACTAAGGGATTTTTTCTTTTATTGCAACACTTCTTGGGAAGAGGGAACAGAGGGAGGCTGTGCTGGGCAGGATGCTTCACGATGCAGATGCCAACTGCTCGGTGTGGAGTAGCAAAGCAGTCTGTACGTGCTTTAGTCGAAACTTGGAAGCAGTGAGTTGGCCCAGTGACTCTTTGCCATTGATCCCAAAGTAGATGGACTCAGGTCCTTCCCAGCATGGTGCTGCTGGGAGTACTAGGTCCTCATTCAGCTGCTTCTCAAGAAGGTGTTTAAAAGATGTGCATGACCTGACAGAAAAATTTCTCCTAGTCCCCTTGCCTGAGAGCAAAATGCTGTGCCCCCAAAATCGTGTGGGAAGATTACAACCAGATTTTCACGTTGCAATGTGTTCTATTTACAAACGGAGACCAAACTATGCAACCAAATCACAACCCCTTATTAGAGTGGAAAGGCTGAAATGATGAAGTGCTATGTGCTGTGCTGGAACCACTCTGCTGTGCCTCAGCTAATTGGCACAGGACCCAGTAACGCGGGTATCCAACCAGTCTCTTCATACATAAAAACTTTTAATTGTGTGAGTATTTTCACCCACTCTTAATTCAGCTGATGAAAATGCACAGATGTGAGGGTGAAAGGTTGTGTGAGATTCAGGATGTCGCCAGCTCCTCTTAAATAGTCTCCCTGGGCTGCTCAAACGTTATTT
The DNA here is from genome assembly GCF_000710305.1 of Buceros rhinoceros silvestris. Lineage (NCBI taxonomy): Eukaryota > Metazoa > Chordata > Aves > Bucerotiformes > Bucerotidae > Buceros > Buceros rhinoceros. The sequence goes on from NW_010413566.1 coordinate 2,585, forward strand.
TAATAATAATAGTAGCAATATTAATTTACTGTAAATTGAAAAGGAGAGTTAAAGCAAGGGAAAGCTGTGCCAGGAATCTCCAGGAAGACACAAGAAATTGAGAGGGCCCACTTCTTCTCAAAACTGGAAAGCTACCCTGGGGGAGGTGAGGGCTGTGCACTTTTGCCATCCTTTCTGTCTTCTGTGTACCCATTTGCACAGCCCCTGGCCAAAGCAGGGGTGTATCAGCCACCTGTGTGGGCCACAGCTGGTCAGCTGTGGGTGCCCAGAGCACCTCGCACCACTAGCATCACCCGCAAGTCACTGCTGCAGCCACTACGGGTCCAGCCAGCTTGCATGGGAGCTGTTTGTCAGGTGCTCCACTGAACCCACCCCAAAATGCTAATGGGAGAAGTGCCAAGCTTGCCCTCAGGGTGGCTTTTCTCGAGCAGCTGGGCTTGCTGTTCTCACACACCAACCCCCCCTCGGATGTGTTGCATGGGCATATGAGCAACTACCCAACCATAAAATAAGCATAAATGTTTTCTCGGGGAGGAGACGAGGAATGTGTTTGCATCCACTCCAGGATTTCCCTAAAATAAAGACTCTGTGTCTGTGGACAATAACCATATTAGCACATCAGGAAGTTAAAACAAAAAACCAAACCAAACCAAAACAAA
>NW_010413567.1:0-2487 GCF_000710305.1 Buceros rhinoceros silvestris
AATTATTAATTTCTAATTATTATTTTATCTTGCATTATGTCATTTGCAAGGATGATGTAATGACCACCCTTGATTCTAAGGTGTTTTCCAATAGCATGTTCAAGAATGAACATTTCTTATTTATTTAAAAAATAACATACATGAAAAATCTTTACCAATTTCTTAACATATTTTAATGGGATAGTTTTCCTCAAATAGCTATTTATCTACTCTTTAGTTTACCTTTACATAGGTGGTTAGTAAAAACCACATCCACAGCAACTGTGGGAAGAGAGAAACTATACCTGAGGTATCCAGACAGCTTCACAGTGATCATTGTAAGTCATCCAGCTAACGGTTCAGCTAACCTTTTACAAATGCTGATGGATCGGCTTAATTTTTGTTACCTTTGTATCAAGTTTCAAAAATCTGTGATACTTCTAGTGTCTTATATATCCTTCTTGATTTGTAGTAATATTTGATAGTCAGAATCTTTCTCTACATTCTTAGGAATTTTGGAAACATGTCTTCAAATCCAGCAATTTTTCATTATTTTATCTGCTCAAGACCTTTGTTCACCTCCTACACTAAATACAGTATTTTGACAGTTTGACAGGACTTGGGTTTTGTTTTCATGATATCTGTATTTGGTGGTTAATGAGCTGTTGGGCTGTTACATTCGAATTTTGCTTGTAGAGGTTTCTAGACATCTTGCTTAACGGCATTAAGACTAGACTTTGATTTTACAGAGCTCTGTTTCTCTTGGTCTTGCGGTGGCGTGACATCATTGTTGTCCAGCCTAAAGCAAAGATTAAGGAGCAGTAGGAACCAGTGTAGCTATTGCTTTCACTGATTAAATACTGTCTGAGACTTTTTACCTTAACATTTAGATTGATAAACTTAACAAATACTAACCCTCTTGGCTAGGAAATTCATCACACGATAATACTGAAATTTTTACAGTGGCATAACATTCTGTAAGGTGTATCACCTGGCATCATGATTTACTTGGTCAGTTCATGTTTTGGTTATGGATTTTGATAAAAGCTTGTATTTGTTGATTTTAGACAGATGAGCTTGTTTCCGTAGATTCTTTCTTGAAGATATGAGGTATTAGTGCCTTCAAAATGCTATTCATGTATCTCACATGGAAACACAGAAATCAGTTATGTTTCAGTATTTTCATGCTAGATTTGTTGTCAGTCTGAAAATATCCTGAAAAAGACTATGTAGCAATTTATGACAGAATTATTTTTTGTAACCTAGAGCCTGGATAAGGGCACTCACATGTGGAACTGCATGATGTATTTTCGCACTCAACAGAAAGGACTCAGGGAGGTTTCTAGGTACATCTGGAAACTTCTCATTTGGTTATGACCCTGTCGGATGGAAAGTTCCATTCCTGATGTCACAGAATCACAGAATCATCTGTTGGAAGAGACCTTTAAGATCATCAAGTCCAACTATTCATCTTGCATTGCCAGGGTCCCTAAACCATATCCATCAGTACTACATCTATATGGGTTTTAAACACTTCCAGGGACTGGGACTCCCATCTCCCTGGGCAGCCTGTTCCAATGCTACACAACCCTCTCTGTAAAGAAGTTCTTCCTGATATCTAATCTAGATCTCCCCTGGCATGGCTTAAGACCATTTCTTCTCATCCTGTCACTTGTTCTGTGACTTGTTATATTCTGTGATTCTGTGGGTTCTATATTTATGACTTCGATGGCCCATATATCTTTCAAATATCTCACAAATGCATACATTCTCTACCAACATCTGAAATTTCAAGAACTGAAGAGTGGAACAAAACATTAGAAGCATGTCCTTAGTGTACCAGCCAGGATTGCTTTTAGATTTCTCTCAATATAACGCAGAATGACAAAAATATGAAAATTATAAGTACTGTGAGAACAAAGTATCCTGACATTTATTTAGACAGTGCTGATGTGTTCTGGGTGAGATTCTGTTCATGACTACTCTTGTTTTATATGGATAGATTGAAATGGACGCACTTGACATGTTATTGTGTCGTAATTTTCCCTCTTAGTCTCTAGAGAACAGTACAAACTATTTTCCTTGTTTCAGAAATGCAGCATTAATAGAAGTTTAAGCATCTCAGCAATTCATCTAGTTATAGTTGTGGTGGTGAGTAAATCTGGATGAATGACTTAAAACTGAAACTTCAACCACTGGAGTAATTTATCTGAGAAAAGGACAGAGATGTGTAAGCATGGAGCTATAACTTTTCCCATACTGAAAGCACTTAGAGCTGCTTAAAAGCAGCACAATTTGCTAAATTTAATGCAAACAATACAGGTGATGGTGATGTATTACAAACACCTAAAAAAGAAGGAAAGCCATTATACTGTGACCTCTTTCACTTTCCTCTAGTAGCATTATTGGTATTATTAATTGTATTAATTGTCAAATATTAATTGTAAAAGACTGTGTAATGAAATGTTCTTGCAAGGTAATCCGTGTTGAAACTCATGGAGGACACTC
>NW_010413567.1:2561-10842 GCF_000710305.1 Buceros rhinoceros silvestris
CTCTTTCCGAAGAAAGTCACAATTTACCTGTTGAGTTTAAGAAGTTTAATTTTCTTTCTCATTTTTAAGTTCCGTTTTCTACTGTCAGTTATTTTCACGGTTAATGAACTGGAAATTAGTTTGCTTTTGCAGTTCCTAGAATCTAACACTGGTAGAATCTCCTGATATGTGAAATATTGTGGCAAAGTATAGGTAAAACAGAGGCAATGGATGAAAAACACATAGAGCATTTCTGCATGTGTGGGTTTCTAATGTTAGACACAAGTTAAAGGAATTGATTAACACACCCGTAATTGATTCCATTTGTAATTACTTTCTTTCTCTGCTAAGACTCAGTTTTAAGGGCAATAATATCACAGAACGCTGTGGTTAATGGCTTCTAAAATTGTGTACAAGATTCATTTGGAGATCTTGCAATGTATATGCACAAGCCAAATGAATTAAAAATAAAACCAAATAAATTAAAAATAAAGACCTCTTATTAATAAAATTTTTTTGACACTTGGCACTCTTTTGTGTTGTGTGAGAAAATAGACACACAGCTGTTAATTGACAAGGTAAGTAATAATCCTTTGATTACAGTAGCTAAAGGCTGTCCTTTAATGGATTTTGCTTGTCACATTTAATTCCTTTTAATCTTTCTCTGCATTTCATTAGAACAGCTTTATCATTCTGATGGCCCTCCTGTCGTTATTCTGATTGAGTTAATGGGTTGTCGTCATACCACAGAGCTCCAGTATAAAATATAATCATGTAATATTTATAGTCTTCAGGGACATTTTTAAGATGATTGCTTTGCCAATCAGCTTATCTGGTTTTACGTAGTACAATATTGTAAATGGAGTACTGTATTTTGCTTTCTCTTGCCTGGTTGGTACTCTGAGCAAAGCTTCTGTCTTAATCTTCCATGACTTAATCTACCTAGAAAATTCAATAGCCAGCTGGTGAGGGAGCTAGAAAGGATCTGGTATGCCCTGCTCTTCAGCTGCAATTTTGACTTTCTGTTTGAAAGCTACATGCCTGCCCTGCAGTTTTCCTAACAGATGATACAGGTACTTGAATATTATTCCAAAACTTACCTGAGGTCTCATTATGCAGTTATTAAAGTGGATTTGTTACTATCTTGTGTTCTCAGCTACAGCCATACAGCTGAAGGATTTGTGATATTTAGGCCTTTAGGCTTCATTTACTTCTCTTTGGAAAAAATAGTGTTCAAGGTACACTTGTATTTTTTCCACATGTTATTGTGGAGACTGATAAATTGCTAATAATTTTAAAGATCGTACAATTTAATGGAAGAAAACCTTGTGAAATAATTGTGGAACCTGTGTCAGGCATCTCATGATTACTTTTTCAATTATATTCTTTAAAAATTATGCTGGTTGCATGTAGGATAATGCTTGGGTGGACAAGAATATTTGTCTTTTTAGGCTGAGAGAAGCAATATACTATAAAATAAATTATTATGAAGAATCCATTAAAACAGTATTGATGCTTATGTCTGTGATGCAAGCCCAGCTGTGATACCAAGCCATGCTGTTGGTATTGAACTGTATAGTACTCTGCTGCAAAGCAGATGTCATCATTATAATAGGCAACATTTTATGATGTCTTTTTGGAAAGTTTCCTAGAGCATGACATATAACAATGAAATAACCTTGCCTATGAGCTAGGAAATAAGGAAGATGTGTGGAAAAGAGCTTCTAAATTAATACGTTTTTATTTTCTGTAGAAATGTGCTAAAATGGGGTGTGTTTTTCAAAGGATATTAGTACTTAGATTTATTGTATGAAAATTGTTGGTGAAGAAGCAGAGATATGCTGATTGTACTACACTAGTAGGTAAGGTTTTCAGAACTGTAAATATAAATGCAGAGGGTTTTTTAAACTGTCTTCTATAATGAAAAAGTATCTGTTATATTTGGAATAGTCTGAGTTGGTAGTGCTAAACAGCATTTTCTTGAGGAGGGTTGCATGCACACCTGTGTTACAATGTTAAGTAGTGCAGAAGAAAAATACTTTGTCTGTTGATATGTATTTATTCATCTATACGACTATGTTCACTTATGCTCACCATTCTTGCAATTAACTGTTTAATCAGAGAGGGGGGAATTAAGAATTTGGCTTATTTTAGTCAATGAAACTTTTCTTTGAGACTCACTTTCACATGCTACGTTATTAGCAGCCATTAAACAAATAACAGATATCTGACTGTGACCTTTGCTCTTTCCAGTTTCACTGTATTAAATCGCAGATGTTAGAACTTGGTGAATCGTGGTACTGCTGCTGCTGCAAAAGAATGGTATTTTGTTGAAGTTCCAGATGCAACTATGTTTAAATGTTCTAATCAGAGATAGAAGCTCCAGAATAATGACCTCTGTGATTTTATCCTGGAACCACCAGAGGACATCCTTAGGGCTGCCTAGCTTTTATGTAGTTACTATCATTATTAATTGCATTCTTATAGCGTCCAGGAACCCCAGCTGGGAAGGAACTCCATCCGAGTCCTCCTATACTATTTCTGCCTCAGGACGATCCAGTGTGATCCACATATCAACAGTGTGAAATCTTCACAGCACAGACAGACCTCACTTTACAAATTCTGTCCCGTGTAAATCACTGAGTCCAAGTACAAGACATGCAGAGATTTTTCTAATAGTAGCAACCTGTGCAATTTTTGAAAACCTTTCAAATATGAATATTTTCAAAACACTGTGCTTAATGCCCACTCAGGCTCTTGTCACCTGCTTTCCCTTTTTGGGTAGCTATAGCAAAACAGCTCGCATCAGCATTAGCATATTGTGCAGAAGTCCATACAATGACACTCCGAGGAATGGAGAGACTACACTGGGCCTCAGGTGTTCCTATGCTCTTGTAATTTTGAATGATTTCTAATATTTTACCTGCCATCACCTGTTTTCCAATTCCAATATGTCAGAAGCTATATAGATTACTGCCCAACTTGGATGGAAGCAGCCTCTCCTGTTTTCTATACTTAGTTCAGCGTGATTATACTTGCTTAAAGCTTGGTGCATGGGTCTATACACATTCACATTTCTTTCTTTCCTCTATGAATTTGCAGTTGTGGATGTTGCCAAACAAATTCAGAAAATTTATTATGGTATTTTTCTAGCCTGAGGGTAGGCAAGAGCAGATTATGGTTTCATGTGGGACCATGTGAAAATACAGTGGCAATAGAACCATGAACATTTATCAGAAACCTACAGGGAAATAAAACGGCTTCCAGAAATGTTTTAGTGTATATTTACTCCATTGAGGTGAATCAGCAGAGTAAAATTAATAAATTTAGAAATGTGTAAAGAAGGATCCATTCACTCTCAAGAGGTCTGTTGGACTACCCTTATTCTACATCAATAAATGAGGGCTCGTTGTCAGAGATAGATGAGTGGCAAAACACAAAAGACACAAGAAAGGCAGAATAGACATTTAGAAGATACTGGGTAGAGAAATGGAGACAACGACTGACAGAAAGCAGGGAAGGAGGGGGAAAAGGAGAGACAGGCTAAAATGAGACAACTTACAAGAAGTAATAAGAGAGAATATGTGCAAGTCGAAAGCAGCAGGTTTTTCACTTCAGCTTAGACCAATGATATTTAATGCCCTAAGTCTCTAGACACCCTATCAGTAGTTGGGCTTATCTTTTTCATCTCTCTGCTTCAGCACTGCACTATGGGTTATAATTAAAGCTGGTCTAAGATAGCCAAAAAATAGAATAAATTAATCATTGAAAACTGGCAACATTTTCTAGATAATGTATTCCACAAACAATATACAACTAAAACCAAGTACAATATACACAGTATTCTGTTCACACTCAGACTTGGTCCTTGGCTTACATTTTATCTAAACTAGTAGATTGGTTTTATTTTTAGGGGGGGGAAAGCAAGATATTTATTTTCTTTCTAGCCTCACAATATAGGCTATATGAGTGCATTTCACTGTGACAATTTTAAAATCAATTTTGGAATAGTATTCTAGTAAGTAAAAATGAACTAATTCCTTCACTGGAACTTGGTGGTGGCCTAGATGTCAATGATAATGGCATGATTATGCTCAGAAAAGGAAAATAAAGATAGGTCCAACTAGCTAGATGTAGTTAGAGTTTCAGAAAAGCTAATTGCCAAAATCTAAAGAAAATTAAGATAAAATTCTGACTAACAGCAAAAAGCTACACAGAAAATTTTGAGTGGAAATGGATATGACAAAGAATTTATGGAATAAACAGAAAACTGTATTGCCTTACTGAAAAGGATGTCTTTTTCTAGAAGTCCTTTGCAGCTCAGTGGTAATACAAAGGACAGCAATTGTCAGTGAAAAGCAATGGAGAGAAAGTGGAAGTAAGGGTACATATAAATTAACTGATAAACATGGAAGTATAAAACAGAGTATTTAAAGAATGATTAAAAACACAGGGTAAAAGGCAGTGTGTTGATCTAAGGACTATGAGCTTCAAAAATATATTGTGAGGGAAATAAATTTTATCAAAGATATATGTCCTGTAAGTATAAAAAAATCATGTTCTGAATACATTTTGTGTATATAGGTATAAAATGATGCAGAGAAGCCAAATATAATCAACATATATTTGCATAAGATAAATATGATGAGCATGAAGGTGATGGAAGTGAGATGAAAAATTCCTTTTGTTCCTTTACCAATCATTAATTTAAACACTAAACCGTAATCTACAAAAAAAATACGTGTCTTTTCTAAACACTAGGCCTAGCCCAACTGTTGCTAAAAGTCTGGTATTAGCCGGGCCTATGAAATATTTGAATAAATGTTGAGTGATGAGAGATATTCCATAAAGCTGAAGGAGTACTGGTACTATGTCAGTACCAAAAAGGACTGGTAGGTTATTCCACAAAATCATAATCCAACCTCACTGCTAAGCAAAATAACGTAAAAGCTACTGTGGGAAGAGCAGTATCAAGACATGCCTATACCTAAAACATCTGCCTCCGCAGATGTTCTTCTGTTCTTCCTTGGTCTCTTTCCAGGAGCAAATGTTACCTTGACCTGCTTATCCTATCACTACAGATCAGCACCCCTTCTCCATGCCTGTCGGTGCGAAGGGAGGAGGACTGGTGTGACATATATTCCTCTTGGTGCTCCTATCTGTAAGATGTTTGTGGTGGGAATGCATCTTGCTTCCTGTGTTACAGCTCTGGTTAGTGAAAACTATAGATTTAATCTATTGGTTTGGTTAATTAAATTTTTATCAAGATTTTTAGGAAAGCATGCCATGTCAACCAAACATTTCTTAGCTAAAGGCAATTCTTTAAGTGCATAGACATGGAAAGCATATAAAGAAAAAAAGATCTATTCTTTCTTGATTGTTTCCTCATTTTAATCCTAAAAAATTGCATTTTTTTTCTTTACCACATAGACGTGGAAACTCATGTAGAACTATTTTTCAGGTACCCTCAGTGTAATGCAGTTGATTTACATTAAGTCACGTTCCATATTATATTCTAACAAGTTAGAAATGTTCAAAATACAAAACCAAGTGTTGAGTGGATATCGAACTGTCCCTTTTTCTGTTTCATAAGAAGTTGTACCTGTTACAACTAGTTTTACATTAACTTTACACTTACATTACATTCCATTACATTACGTAAACATATACATTAAATACATACCTATTTTTAAAGCCACTGTAAAAATAATCTTGTGAAAAGTGAGATGATGCAGGAGGAGTTATTGGCAGAATACTGAATTCTATTGTCAGTTGAGATAAATTGAATAATTTGTTTGTGGCTTTATCACACAAAAGCATAGTTGTCATTCTGTACAGGAGTCATCACCACCTCACTTGTCAGGGCTTTCTAAAAGAAAATCTATTTTAAAAAGCATCATGGAAGGCAATTTCAGGGAAAATAACTGTGTTTTGGCTCATTCAAACGGCTCTTGTTAAAGCATTTGAAATAAATAGAATCTCTTCAAAAGTTTCTTGTTCAACCACAATCACTGTAATCTGCATTCATTGAAGTACTGTGCATTGTACTCCTTTGACAGCAGATCTAAGCAGTCAATACGCTCCTTTTCAGCAGTCTGTGCTGCACCAATCTCATATAGTTAATAGTTGAGACAAATGCACTGTATAAGAATTTCACAATTGTACTAAACAGCCATGTTGGCCTCTTACAGCCTTCAGTTAGCAAGCAAATGTTTAAAGAAATGTCTCCTACTTAGCCTTTATAATAATTTAAATGGAAAAGCTAAAATCCTTATTTTAAATCCAGGAGAAAAAAAAGAGATAGCAATGTAGTTTAAATGACATACAAACAAATTATTACGTACAACCAGCAGTTTAAAAAACAATGTCATTACGTGCAAATACATAGCTAAGACAGCCAATGAAATTTATGTAGTCCATAGACAAAGATCCATATTATATACAGCCCATGTTCCTACGTGATATAAACTTTCTTATCCATATATCTAACTGCATTTTTTCCTCTCTTGTAAATAATTTTCTTTGAAGTTTAATTGTATTTTGTATTTAGAACAATGTCTCATTGAATATATAAAAATGTGAGATAATAAATAAGTCTACGTAATACATCTGCTTAATGCCATAGCTGTATTATGCAAAGAAACAAAGCCCAAGATACCCTGAAGTGACAGTAAAGCAAGTCTGTACAAGATATGTAGGATCCAAACTGAGTTTCAATAAGTTTTATATTTGATAAATTCCATATGGTTTCTAATTTCTGCATATGAAGGCTTACATCACAGAATCATAGGACCACAGAATAATTCAGGATGGAAGAGACCTCAGGAGGACAGTAGTCCAACCTCATGATCAAGCAGGATCTGCTGTGAGCTCAGTCCAGGTTGTTCAGGGCTTTGTCCTCTCTGGTATTGAAAAGCTCGAAGATACAGGATATGTAACCCCTCTGGCAAGCTGTGCCACTCCTTGGTGTCACAGAATCACAGACTCATAGAATCATCTGGTTGGAAGAGACCTCTACGATCACTGAGTCCAACCGTTCATCCTGCACTGCCATGGTCCCTAAACCATGTCACTCAGCACCACATCTACACATCTTTTAAACACTTCCAGGGATGGGGACTCCACCACCTCCTTGAGCAGCCTGTTCCGATGCTTCACAACCCTCTCTGTAAAGAAGTTCTTCCTGATATCTAACCTTGATCTCCCCTGGCACAACTTAAGGCCTTTTCTTCTCATCCTGTCACTTGTCACATAGGAGAAGAGACTCAGTCTGAACTTCCCTTCTTTCAGCTTATGCACAGTCTCTCATCCTCGCATCATGCACCTCTGCAAAGAGCCTGGCTCCCTCTTCTCGATAACCCCTTGTAAGTACGGCTTTTGTGTCCCTCCAAAACTATTCCTTTTCCAGGGTGACCAAGACATGGTTCTCTCCTTATTCTAAGTAGGTAGTGCAAATCTCTGACATTGCCCAGGTAGTACAAGAGGTTCTTCATGCCACTGTGTTAAGGTGCTTTAGCTTTATCACAGAAGGACATTTCAAGAACGTTATCAGCTCTTCCTTTCCCTCACTACTTCTAGTCACAAATGGCATTCCCCAGGGCTCAGTGTTGGGGCCTGTACTCTTTAATATATTTATTGATGATCTGGAAGAGGGGATCGAGGCTGAGGGGAGACCTTATGACTCTCTATAACTATCTGAAGGGAAGTTGTAGCGAGGTGGGTGTTTGTCTCTTCTCCTAAGTAACAAGTGACAGAACAAGAGAGAATGGCCTCAAGTTGTGCCAGGGGACATTTCATTTGGATATTAGGAAAAATTTCCATTTGGAAAGTGTTGTGAAGCACTGGGACGGGCTGCCCAGGGAAGTGGTAGAGTTGCCATTCCTGAAGATATTTACAAGCCATGTAGATGTGATGCTGAGGGACATGGTTTAGTGGTGACCTGGCAGTGCTGAGTTAAAGGTCAGACTTGATGATCTTAAAGGTCTCTTCCAACCTAAATTATTCTGTGATTCTAGTCCCTGTCCATTAGGTGATGGTTCTACCTGTGATCTTATTTTTCTCTTTCAAAAATTGTGATTCCATGCAAAAAGAAAAGTGGGACTGGTTTCAGCAATGACTAGAAAAGAAACTAAGACATTTTCAGTTCACATTTTGAGCTAAAGAAGTCATTAGGGGTCTTATGAGTTATGTAGAAACATGAAAAGAAGTGATATTTTCCTGTGTATTCAGTAGTAGATTTTTATGACAAATGTGATGTAAAAAATATTGGGTTACTTAGTGTACTCTGTCTACTAATCTATCT
>NW_010413567.1:11015-25055 GCF_000710305.1 Buceros rhinoceros silvestris
CTAGTGACGTGTTTAATACAGGACGTTTATGCCAAAAAAAGACCTAGATCTGAAATGTTTACTGTTTTGCTACAGTCTACTTCATTTTCTTATTTGTAAATTCTTTGTATTTGTACTTATAAATAGTTATTTAATATTTTGGTATACACTCAATCATTAAGTAATTATATTTTTTAATAATTAGAGTAATACTAAAATTTTATTATTAATTTCCCAGTCTATAAATTAATAATTTTAAATTTTACATAATCTAAACATATTTTTATAATAGTATTATCAATTAATGTTTCACAAGGAAAGAGCAATATGGCAGGAAGTTATTGAATCCTTTTATGTATTTTTTTTCTTGCTCTATGTTCTTTGACCTTTTAGTAATATATTTTTGTCACTCCTAGTATAATTCTGAGTTAGGGAGACTTTTTATTTCTTTTTTGATATGCACTATACCATGTGGGTTTATTTTTCACAGTAGTCTCGAGACTACTTATAAACAAAGTATTGGATCCACTCAAAAATTTATTCTCATTGAAAATAAAGCTTTGCTATGTGTTTTAAGCTTCAACTTTAACTTTATACTAAAATGATAATCAGTTAAGATCATGACTGTAGTCTAACAGTACAATCAGTTTCTAGGTGAGAAGATTGTCTTTTTCACTTCAACTCAGAGAAGAATGCACTTGAATTCAATTACAGAGTGATGCGCAATACCACATGAGACATAAGTCACTCAGCACCATTGGATATATTTTAATATAGCAGTACTACCCCTCTGATGTTAAACAGGTGGAATAATGAACATGTCCCAAATGGTTATAGTAAAAACTGTGAAACGGAGCCAGAGTCTTTTAAGTGGAGAATGTATTTTTTCAATGTTATTTCAGAAATAATATATTCTGTGTTTTTAGCTGCTGTTTTGATTTCTTCTTTATGCACATATATACCTGGGATTGTAGTTTTGTATGTGCTAAGTTTTGTGAGTAATAGGGAACTATGATTTGTGAAATTCTTATATGCTCTATGCTAAAAAATGGAGTTCAGACTGGCTGTCAGATGCAATCTTAGTCTGTGGCTATGAAGTTGCAACAAAACTTTTGACTCTTCCTAGTTTCTGGAAGGACTGTATAAAATTAATGAGAAGCTCTCTTTTCTGAGAGATCTTAACTTCTTGGCAATGTTTTAACTTTGTTTTTCATGACGTCTTTAAAAAAATTGCATTATATAATTAGAATTGGAAAAGTCAATGAAATCTGTTATTTTTCATTTAAAATAATGCAGCAAAGATACTGATAATTATCATATCATACATCTGTCATGGCAAGTTTCTCTGGATTTTACTCTTTGCATGACTGAATTTATCTTCACTTAGATATCCTTGAAAATATTCCTTACCTGCATCAACATCTGCCACAGAATCAAAATTTTTAACGGTTATTCAATTTAACTCTGACATTCGCTGTTTAAATTTAAATCTCAGACATGCCAAAGATAGCCTTTGTAAAAAAATATGGATGAATATAGGCTGGATTGAACTTTATCTGACTGAATTTGGGCACAAATTTTGACTAGAGAAAGACCTAAAAACAGTTGTATTTCTCAAATTCTCCTGATTGAGAACAAGTTTCTGTAGCCATTATTCTTTCTTCACAAAACTTACCTATGCTTTTCTATGCAAGAACAATCTGTTCATCTATGTTTCTGCCAGATTTTGATTAGGACTCTCAGGTACTACTGCAATATAAATAATTAATAATTACAATTATGCTAATAGTAGGAGCTTTGAATGCACGGGGAAGGGAACATTAGTATTCAATTTACTGTTGGTCTGATTTGCAGTCATGCTTCCTGGAAACAACAGTACAATGATAACTAACATGTCATTCTTTTGGCAAAACAGTTTGTGATTTTTCTTTATTCCTGGGAAAAAATTCTCAAACTACTTATTCCTTACAAGGCTGTATTTTTTCTGACATGGCAGCTTCATACAGGTTGAGTTAAATGACATTTTTGATGTCATTAAAACCTGGCACTGCAAACAGGAAAAAATAGTGTTTATTTCTATTTATTATTTGACTTGCTCTTCAACGTGTCATTTAGTACTTACAACTAAAGTATTTGTTCATCAAATTTGAATGTTCATCAAAGTTTACAGTTGCATACACTACAGTTTATATAAAGAAATACAAAATTAGAGTGTTGCCAGTTTGGTAAACATCTGTCATGAGAAGTTTCAAAACCTTAAAAATTAATAATGTCAGAAACACAAACACTAGTAAAACATAAACCACAAAACTGAAACTTGGGCTAAGACAATAGACAAACTACATGCTGTAATAAATAAGAGAATCAACGTAGAATTTTTCTCTATTGAGAATTTCTATAGAGAAAAAATGTCTGCAGTTATTGACGTGGATTAAACATTTATTTCAGACAATGTCTTGCAACCAGTCCCTTTTTAAATTTTCCTAAACCGACTGTACAGTGAGCAATAAAAAAATTTTTACAGTGGGTTTTGGTTTGTCTCAGAGAAGATATCCATTCTGCTAGACAATTTATTGCTTTGCTAACATATTTGAGCTATATTTTTGGCCAACTTGCTCATTAATTTCTAAGCTTTCATGCACCTTATTACTAAAAATGCAAATGTTGATTAGAATTTTTGGTGGAAAATGGGCATTTACATCTAATTGGAGCAGAATATCCTCATGACAAGCTCATTCCAGCTTATTATTAGTGAAAATAAACATTTCTGGAATTTTAGAGGTTGCAAATGAGTTTGCCACTGCAATCATCTTCCATTTGCTCCAGCATGATAAGGGATGATCAAACAGCCAGTTATGATCAACTTCAAGAAAAGCAAACAATAAGCTATATACCTCTCCAATTATTCATAATCTTCCTGACATGCAGACTATTTTAAGGAATATCTTTCCTGCACAACTGCAATTTTATAGTATTTGTCAATGTTTTGTTTACCGTTTATTTAAAGAAATAGTGCTCATAGACCTGCCTTCCAAAAAATTACTCATTCTTTCTGACTAATTTTACAATAAATTAATTCACAGTAAAGTTAAATTTTCTGATGCATGATGGTGTGTATACACCTTGCTTGATATCCAGCTCCAAAGCCATACTCTCCTGCATAGTTTGTTCCTCTTTGCTTAGTACTGCAACCTGTGAACTCATCTATGAAGACACTGGCAATACACCAGAATAAATGAAGACATTCAGTGTGCTTTGTCTCAGTATCTAGCTACAGAGACCATTAAGTTTCAAAATTATGTGTTTAAACTTGTTATCACTGAGCAAAGAAGTATCGAATTATCCATTATGAGCACTTTTATAGAGCTACTATTCAATATCAAAGTGTGGGCAGAAATGTTGAGGTGACCTATGTTTCACAATATAACCATCCAGAAAGATCAGTAGAAAACTTTGGAAAAAAACATCTTTAAAGTCTTTTTCACTTAGAAAGAAGGTGATATAGTTCCTTACAGAGAATAAAAACTAAATACTTTTAGATTGTGGAATTAGTTGTAATAATATTACGGATATGAAGGTTTACTGTGTTCTAGGCATAAGGTGTAATTAAAAGACTCTGCCAGGATTAAAAAATAAAATAAACTGTCTGAGAAGGAAGCTTTGATAGTCCTCTATAAAGCCTAACCATGGAGTGGTAAACAAAAACTCTTGCTATAGAATGTTGTGAACAAGAAGTCATAATCTGCTCACAGGCCACCTTCAAAAAATGTCATTCAGGAGCAGTACAGACATAGTGGCACAGAATGTTATACATCTTCAGTAGAGAGACAGAACAAGGCAAACAGTAATCTCAGAAACAATCTTTTTTCACTTTAGCCACCTAAAGTCAGGTGTCTAATTTTTTCACCTCAGGCCCTCAGGATTAAGAACATTTTACCTCATCTGGTTTTGGACCCTTATTTTACAAGGGCCATTGTTCAGGGAGAATCATTTCTCCATTGAGTGTAAAGGAAGTCTAATGTAAATAGTCCTGTCTATGAACAAATTTAATTTTTGAATTTTGAAACAGGGCGAGTAAATCTATTCGTGTAGTTCACTAGTAGTAAAGCAATATGTTGAATGAATTTTTGCCATGGACGTAGAGATATACCACTGAAGGCTCAGGACTGAGCAATTTCCGTTCAGATATGCTCATAACACCTACGTAGGGAATCATATTACACTGGAAAAGAGAAATGTCTGCAGTGGTGCAGAAGCTGAATGTCTGGACTAGAGTCATAAATTGCCATAACACCCAACCTTCAGAAAATACGTGCATGTAGGTCTGTGTGTGCATCACCCTTGTCTGTCACACATTATGCAAAGTGTAGATTCAAGAAAGAGGAGTGCACCCCACGTGTGGGGTTGATGTGGGAATTATGAGATGATCTTTATTGTTTGTATTACAGTACCATCTGGGACTACTAGGAGTGGATCTGGAGCCTTCTGTGGCAAGTAACATGCAAACCGCACATTATAATTTAAATTAAGATACAAAGGACAGCAGATGGGTATAGACAGAAAAAGGAAAAAGAATAAGGGGGACACACACACATAGTGAGATAATACAGCATCAGCAGCGAAAACACCTTCTAGTTTTGCAATGGAGAAGCTTCTCAAGCCAAGTGTAGGAGAGCATCCTTGTGAGAGGTAACTGCCCTCCAGCATATGGGATATCCTGAAAGTAAGTGTGAAGGTATTTTAAAATCCAAACAACTAAGAGATACGCTTTGATAAGGTCAGATTGAGGGTTTAAAGCAAGGAAGAATGAGATGTCCTGAGAGACAATGGGTAACATGAGCACAAGCTGTGCTGACCTATGACAATGGGTATTCCATGATGCTCATTGGACTGGACAGAAACTATGTTAGACAGCATTCAGTGAAATGTGTTTCTTGCCATATTATTATAATTACAGTTATCTCTTGTCTTTCAGTTACAGAAAGAGGAATCTTCAATATCTTTTTTTTTTTATTGCTAATATGCAATGGAAATTGGAAAGAAATGGATTTATAAAGGGATTTATAAAAATGGATTTATGATGAATTTATAAAAACCCCCAAACCTTTCAAGCGCTTCAGTTTGTTCATGAACTGTACAATCACCAGTATCACTCTCTGAAACTTGTCTTGGAGAAATAGTTACATAATCAAAGGGTAATTAATTGGGCCGACTCCAATAGCTTCATTACAAAACAAGAGTGAAAACATTAAAGCTGCTTCAAAACTTCCTTAGTATCTGTTCTGCCTTTGGAGGTTGTTTGGTTTTTTTTTTAGAAAACCTGACAGTCTGAGTATCCATTTAATGACCTTGAAGTTGAAATTGCTCCATCACAGCTAGATTTTGTGCCATTTAATCAGTTATAGCCTCAAGAACATCCTGCAATACAGTGACACAAGGTAGATCAAAGCTGTTAGATAAGGGGATCTGAGGCATTAAAAGCTGGGGGCTGAGTTTTTAAAACATGCCTCTCCTACGTGCTTAGGCAATTTTGACACACACAGCTATGCACATCCAAAAAAAAAGGGAATACACTAGAGACTCTTCAGAAAACTGTAACATCAAGTGTTGCTCCTGAGGGGTGAGTTTCTGATCTTAACTCTGTAAGTAAAGCAGTAGATTAACATAGACTACAGAATATCAAACAGAATATAAGGTATTACCTTCTCCATTATCAATGGCTTTAGTACAGCTGAGATAGGCCTTTAATCTCTAATAAAATCATTAAAAAAATATTTCTATTGTCTTTTGCCCTTGTATTTTTCTCTAAATTCCTTAGCCTTTAATGGGCGCAAAGACAAATAGTCAAAAGTGTAAGATTAGATGTCTTTAAAATGTTAGAACAGAGTGAATTTTGTTTCTATGTTAAAATTCTTCACTGATTGTTAATACTGTGAGCAAGCATGTAAATAAAGAAGTGGCTGAAATAGCAACATTCATTTTGCCGATTGCCATTCTCTCAGTCTGAACTTCCACAGCTGTTTGAGAGTACTGTGAGATGCTGAAATCTGTAAAGAACCTATGATGAAATCTGATTTAATTGACAAGAGTTTGATTAGTAAGACTAAAAAAGTCAAGTTATTAAAGATTAAAATGTGACTTACCTTTCACTGGCATTATCAAGAGTAGTTCAAACAATGGAAGTGCTGTAATTTGTTTTAGGTAGTATTTGTCCTCATTTTAAACTGAAAAGAAAATTAAATTAGTATTGTGTTGGGTAGTGCAGTTATCTTTCACAGCTGAGCAAGGAAGAAAGGTGAAATAAGTTTAACGAAGGCAATGAAGACATGCCTGGTGTGAACAAAGTATGTAACCTTACCCAGTTTTGCTGTATCTAAGTTTCTGGAAAGAAGCAGATGAGGTCAATGGGCTTGCTGTTGGTCAGAGAGCAGAATAAAATGTACCTTTTCAAGATGTAGTGTAATTTGATGTATGTTAACACAGTTGCAAAATTGTTAGCAACTAATTAGTCATTTTTGGAAGTTTCTGCCTGCCAACACAGGTTCTGCAATGGACACACTCCAGCCTATCCAAATAGTAAAGCAATAATTAGGTTTCGGGATGAGAATGGGCAGAGGTTTATGTCCATGATTTCTGTTGTGAGGATTCCTGTCACTGTTTTTTACAACTATCAGTAGAGCCAACATTGTTGGACAGTGAATGCTGAGGCAACTGCTACATACAAAGGTCGTATTTATGACAGGATGCATTTCAAGATGAGAACACTGTGCTTAGCAGTGATTATCTCCCTTAGCCCTTTGTAGAGACTTTGGAGTGCAAGAGAGCTGCTCCAAGGGAGCCCTCCTTGGAGCCCTGACATTTTTTGGTTGTCACAGTGCTGTGGGGCTTTGGCGTAGAGCATGAGGTGACTTTCTTCTGTACCTATTGAGGAGTCAAGAAGTGGTTGCACAATGGCATGAAAATCAACTGATTATTCAAAATTTACTTGTTCTCCTACTTTGCATTTATAGGTTTGACATTATTTCTCTAGAGATAAAAGGAAGTTATGAAAAACAGGCTAAATAACAAAAGAATACGTTAGACAAAATTCTCACATTTACTTCATCAAAAATATTGAACTACACAAACAACAAGTGCTGGCGTAATCAATTTGATAATACAGTCACGTAGATCAATGTCTTTACTTGCCATTTAGTATCACTTATTGATTTGACACCTCTGTCTTCACAGGCAGTTCTTAACATTCACCTAGTTATAAATAAGCACACACTGTGGTAAAACTATACAGTTCTGCATATTCTTTGTAATAGGTATTATAGAAAATTGCTGGGTGGGGGATTGTTAAGGCAGCAGAAAAGAATGGTTTCTATGGCAGCATTTTTTCCCTGCTGGTAGATACTTGGCCAAGATTTGGTTTTATTGTAATAGCAGGTATGAGACTTCCCAGACCTATTTCATTTTCCATATTGGATACAGCACAGACACCTTTCTTTTGGTGAAAACAAAAAGATTCAAAGATCCAATACGGGCATATTATCACTAGGTCTGCAGCTTCAACCACTCCTAGCAACAGCTATATGCCTTGTATCTTTTGCATGACTGGAAAGCTGGCTTTTGATTAGTGCTGTTTTGACTTCATACTTACAGAGCAGTAGCATCCCACAGCGTTGTCGAGTGTTTTAGCAGGTAGGAACTTCCACTTTGCCGTTTTGATTGTATCAATGTGTTCAAGATGCACCTAGAAGCAGACTAGCACTGCCTCTGAAGAATGTGAAGTGTTGTTTATCAGTGAGCATTCTCCCTACCATTGTCTCAGACTTGAGGTTCATTAAGTCTCCAGAAACTTCTGACAAGCTGTAATTGTATTGCACGTGTGTATAATTGCGGTAGAGCATTATGGTAAGGCATGACACTTTCTTAGATGCTGGAGAAGAACGACACTAAGGGGAGGGGGAAGGGTCACTTTCTGCAGCCCGCAAAAATATAGGCACAGATGTTTTAGCAGCATGATAGGAGCACTCGGGGTGTATGTGTGTGCACCCACCTGTAGTTTTTCTTAGGGACACATTCAGAGCTAGTTCCTCTGGTACACCAGCAACAGCTACAAGGAGCCTTGGTGTTTAGGTTACATTTCAGCTATGGAAATTATTATCTGCTCCTTAATGCTCCCGTGCTTGGTCATTCGTCCAGGTCAGATGTGTGCCTTGTGAGTTTGGAGAGCACTGTGGAACAGACAGAATAAAATACAATTTGGCATTGTATTTTTTTGAAGGTAAATATTGAGGCTCAGAAAAAGAGATAGTTAGAAAATGCTGGAAATTTTGAAAAGTTTATTGTCTCAAAACCAAACTAATCTAATCTGCATGTCAGCAGATGAGTACTTCAGTGCTTTTCTACATGATCTGATTCAAGCATTTTCAGTATTTTCTAAGGCTGTAGAGGAACAAACAATACGTAGAGCAATCTCTACGTATTATCATGTATTTTATGCTAAAACCAACAAAGATGGTCTGATGTACAGCACAGGCAGTCCTATTTTGAAAAAATTGACAACACAAAAGTATTTGCTTTATTGATCTTCTCTCTTCATTAGTTCCTATCTCATCTGTCATCTTTCTCAGCATCATAAGCAGTGAAGCAGATAAAGACACAGTGCCGGGAAGATTCATAGTAACTCTGAGACCAAATTCCGCAAAACAGAGGAGCTATTACCAGGCCTTTTTTTTTTTTTCCTTCTAAATAAGAGCATTTTTACATGCAATCTTTGGATCAAGCTGATCTGCATGTAATATGCAATAGCAAATACAGTCCTGCAAGTACAAGAGTCTTTTACCAGAAATGCCAGTGAGTTTTTCCCTCCTTCTAACCTCCAGTCCGTGTAATGTTCAATCCAGTGATGTAGGGGTGATAGGGAACCCAGTGTCTGCAGCCTGGATGAATTCTCCTTTTGTATTTCACATATGGTTTAACAATTAGATCTGCTTTACTGGATTTGTGAACCAGAAAGAGGAACAGGTTCTTCACAGAGCTCTCCTAAGATACATGCAAGTTTTGCAGTCTGTTTTTGAAAATATGCTTGCGTTACGTGAAGTTAGGCCAACTGAAGAGAGCTGATAATATTAAGACAGTATAAAAATTAGGGTGTAACAGTAAGGAAGTGCTCTAGAGAAGCCTCTGAAGAACAACTACCCCAGTCACAATGTAGCAGCAGAATATTCCTGTCTTGGCATCAACAGGAGGGACAAATGAAACCTCATGAGAAAGGTAGAAAAACTCCTGCTTGATAGTGCCAGGATCACAAAGGGTTAAATTAAAATGCATGGAAAATATTCAGAAGTTTAATGAAATGCCTGAGTTAGTAACAGTCCATTTCTTCGGTCCTTCTGGCACATTTCATTCAACCCCCCTTTCTAAAATTAGATTATTTGTATTCTCTCCAGATTCAGTAATTCTTTGCCTATTTTATCATTGAATTACGTTGTGTTTCCTAGCTGTACCTTTTTCCCCAGGATGTGGCATTTACCCTTTTTTGTCCCCAGTAGAGCTTTTTACATTGAAATTTTGATGTTGCCTTTTGGTATTCGTTTGTGGTATTTTGCATAATCTTTCTAATATTCTGCAAATTCATATATGCGCTATTTCTATAGCTACTAGAAATGAGTCTCAGGCCCATTAGCACAGCTGATGAATAATTGTAAAAGCTAACTAGAACTGTATTTGCCATAGACCACAAAAGGATCCGACAAATGATTCATCAGTGGTTAATGCCTTTCGGGGAACAAATTTTGCAAATGCTGAAACCAGTGTTACCTCACAGCTTGCAAGCCTGAATTCTTAATGCATGCCCCTACTGAAGCCACAGGACAAAGTCACCTTCAGCTTCTCTTGACTGCTTTTGACTCCAAGGAACTTTTTTTCCATGCTTACTTTTGGTCAGAGGTTCTAGGAAGGTGGGGTTACCTTTATTTAGATCACAGCCATATAACATTAGAGAGCACTAGAGATAGCATGTCTAGTATTGATCTCTACGGTATTGGAGGCAACTCTATTTTCTTAACATTTTGCATTTTCAAAAGTAGACTCCTCTTTTTGTGTTGTCCATCAGACTGTATGAAAAAAGATAAAACCTTTTGGAATTTATTTGAACAAAGTCCTTAACACTATCTAAATGAAAACACATTTTTTTAAAAAAAACCACTTCTTTTCTTCTTATTATAAAAGAAAATTTGATAATGTCATTTTGAACAGTTTTACAGTCAAGGTGGCTAAGGCTTCAGTGGTCCGTGCAGACTTCTTAAGAAGCAATGCATATGAAATTGATTTTATCTAGGCTATTTTACATAGTAACTGAAAATTGCCTACCTGAAGTGTAATCACTGTTTTCATTTCTGCAATGCTTGTAAGTATTCATAGGGAAAAATTGCAGGTATGCTGTGTGATTATATAAGACACTCTGGCATCTTCCAAACAGTCCAGCAGACCTTTATGAAATATCAGCAAAAACTATAATTTGTTAAAAGACCATTCTCTTCTTTTAACCAAAATACTCTGTGGCAAGAGTGTATCTATGCAAAGAAATTTGTCCTTGTGGACAAAATGTTCTGAAGAGTCTTTTTCTAATACCATTTATTTTTACTACAATAGTACATTATAAACTCCTACTCCTCCTGTATTAACAGGAGGAATTCTGGAATTTTTTTACTTTATGTCAAAAAACAACTTGCAGAGGCAGGTTTTCACATTCTCTGAGAACTGATAGGGGTCACACTGGTCACTTGCATTTTAATCTAATATAAAAGAGAATTACATGTGGTGGACCAGCTGTAGAATAAGCGTTGTCCCTCACTCATCATTCAGTTGACAGTTCCATCATGCCCAAGGAGAAGAGTTGTCAAGGGACATCCAACCTGTGAGGAGACACTAGGTCTCTACTGATGCTGGAAAATTCAAAGTAATAAATGACTTGAAAATGAAGATTTAAAAAACAAAAAAGTTTTTTTCTCTGTTTAGTGGATAGTCAGTGAAGTTAACAGAGTAGTGCAAGACCAAGTTTTTACCAGGCTTTACTAGGGAGATAAGATTTCCCAACCTAACTCAGAACAGGTTTTGAAGATATTAAAGCTTGGGGTCAAAAAAAGAAGAAAAAAATGTGTCTCCAAATTCATGTCTTAATCTGAGAAGGTTGACCTCTTTCCCCTGCAGATGTCAGCTATAGATGTCAGCAGAAAAGATTCGAAAAGGTTTCAATTTCTGCCTTAGCTATAAGTGGTTGATCCACATTTCAAGATGAGGCTCATGTCCAGACTGAAACATCTAAGTTTAGCTGTCTAGACATGGGCTATGGACGGGATTCAGTTTCCCGAGCTTCCTCATCCAGTGACATTTCCAGTGCCTAAGCATGTTCTACCTGGTCCCTAGGTGCCTCCTCTAGAAAGGTGTGAGTCTTGAATGGAATCTAGTACATCAGACAGCCCTGTCTGGATGTCTTGATTACAAAACACACTCAAAATCCCACACTGAGGCTATGACAAGTGCAGGCCATTTAGTCTAGAAAACAACTCAAGCTGCTCTGAAGTAGGTCCCGAGTGCAGGTTTGGCTGAACCTTCTCTCTTCCAGCCCACTTGCTCAGATGACAAGGTGTTAGACGCAGTTGCCTTTGTCACCATCTAAGGTAAAAGCTACTGCATGGGTAGGAGATAGGATCTAAAGCAGACTGATGCTCTTACAGAGCAGTGCTAAGGACGTATCAGGTAGCACTGGATATGTGTAGGCAGCAGAACGAAACCCCAGCATTCGACTGACTGTAATAGGAGAGCCCAGACAGTGCACATTTAGACACCCATCCTTAGGTGTTTCAGTTGTTAAATCAATAACTTTCTAAATGCCTGCACTAATAAGTACAGAGATTTGTGCTCAGTATGTCATCTTACTCAGCTGCGTGTAGTGCTTTGGCAGTCCGTTGGAGGAAGCCCTCTGCCTCACTGCTCTTATGATCTTTTCTTGGAGCTGATAATAAGACCGTCCTCCAGGATAATGGAAAGCAGAATATGAAAATGTTCTTTGGGCACCAAAGGTCAGCATCTATTTTCGAGGTTTTTTTGCCCTGGTATTGAATCTGTAGTTGGATCTTTTTGTGCCTAAACTGAACGAGCTCATGGAACTGTGGAAGTAAGAAAGCATTGTAGGGCTGGAAAGGAAACTTAAAAAAAAAAACCACAAACAAAAACCACAACAAATTCTCTTTTACTATAGGTTAATGATGAATATATCATATATAGCATATTTAACATATAACACTAACTGTGTATACTGTAAAGAAAACTAAGAGAACAGAAAGCATAATTTGCTTAACGAAGATTCTGTCTCTAAACCATTCTTTGTCTTGAATCATTTGAAAATCCACCTACTAGTATAAATTTCCTGACTGCCTCCAAACCAGATTGCCACCTTTAGGATGCAGGCAAGTGCCTGCCCATACCAAGCCAAAGGGTACTCCTTCACACAGACGTCCTGTGCTGAGGAGATTAAACCCCAGAGGAAAATCTATTGAACAGTTCTAAAAATCTCTTCTTATTCTTTTCTGCTAAAACAAATTACAAATATTTGCCCTATGTAAAGACACCAGTGGCATGGCTATTGGGAACTCAGGTGCTCTGAGACCAAATATCCACCCAATAAAACCAATAAGAAGCCCCAGAAGGGCTAAAAAGGTGGTATTATTCTAATACACGTCAGATACATGAGCATGCAACTGTCATGCACTTACAGGGAGATAGACAAGATGACCTGGACTATATGTCTTTTCTTCTCTAACAAAAATTGTTGTAGTTCTCTAATTAGATCAAAGTTGTGTTTTCTTCAGCAGCAAGTGGTGCCAAATGTTATCAGTATGGAAAGGCAGGGCATTTAAACCACTCAGGCAGGTGAAGTCACTGTCGCTGATATTATTTTGCTGAGTGCTGATAATGGCTGTTCAGCTAATCCAGTTCATAGACTGCTTTGCTGTATTGAAATGATATTTTCATCCCTGGAAGACAGCCACACACTACTGAAATGATGCTTGATAATGTTTCTATACCAGCTCTGCTTCAATTGACTTGACTGCAGTATTATCCAATGTTCAGTTTATAGAATCTAAGTTCCTTGATGGAAAAGAAAAAACATTTCCGAAACATAGTGACCTTAACACGTAAGTTATAGATGACATTTTTATTGAATGCAAGAGGGAGCAAATTCACTTTGGGGGCTCACTTTTCACTGCTATGTTAAAGATACAGGTTGTTAATGCACTGTCCTTCACTTCTGTACTGAGCAATCCTAGCGTTTGACCTCCTCTCCTTGGTAGATGGTTGGATGCAGGCTAGTGAATCACAGAATCATAGAATCATTTAGGTTAGAAGAGACCTTTAAGATCACGAAGTCCAACTTTTAACTCAGCACTGCCAGGTCACCACTAATCATGTCCCTCAGCATCACATCTACACGTCTTTCAAATACCTCCAGGGATGGGGACTCCACCGCTTCCCTGGGCAGCCTGTTCCAGTGTTTCACAACATTATATGAACGGAAATTTTTCCCAATATCCAATTGAAATATTCCCTGGCGCAACTTGAGGCCATTCCCTCTTGTTCTGTCACTTATTACTTGGGAGAAGAGACTGATCCACACCTCACTACAATCTCTTTCAGGTATTTGTAGAGTGCAATAACGTCTCCCCTC
The DNA here is from genome assembly GCF_000710305.1 of Buceros rhinoceros silvestris. Lineage (NCBI taxonomy): Eukaryota > Metazoa > Chordata > Aves > Bucerotiformes > Bucerotidae > Buceros > Buceros rhinoceros. The sequence goes on from NW_010413567.1 coordinate 24,715, forward strand.
AACCTCCAGTTCCCTCAGGCTAAAAACCCTGGTTCCCTCAGCCACTCCTCAGAGGATTGTGCTCTAGATCCTTCACCAGCTTCATTGTCCTTCTCTGGATATGCTTCAACACCTCAATATCCTTCTTGGAGTGAGGGCCTAAAACTGCACACAGTATTCAAGGTGTGGCCTCACCAGGGCTGATCACAGGGGGACAATCCCCTGCTCCTGCTGGCCACACTATTGCTGATACAAGCCAGGATGCTGTTGGCCTTCTTGGCCACCTGGGCACACTGCTGGATCATCTTCAGCCAGCTATAGACCAACACCCCCAGGTCCTTTTCCTCCAGACATCTTTTCAG
>NW_010413567.1:25105-26848 GCF_000710305.1 Buceros rhinoceros silvestris
AAGCCTGTAATGTTGCAGGAGGTTTTTCTGATCCAAATGGTGAGCTATGGAGTGAGCTTGTATTAACAACTCAGAAAGCTACTGTTCTCATTTTTTACATAAACCCTCAAACCCAGAAAAATACAGAGAAGCCCAACAACCCAGCTGTCAACCAACAAAGTGCTGTATAATACAGTATGCTGACAAATGGCTTGCTGATGTGTAACAAAACCTTTGTGCATTACTGACTTCAGGTGAATCAGGACCAAATTTGGTAGAGCACCGTATAGGGAAAGTTGCAAATAGGGGATCCTAGTCTGCTCTGACTGGCAAGTAGTCAAGCCTTGTCTACATTAACAAATAATTCAGTATAGTAGCACAGTCAGACAAAATGCAGTCCTTGCCCTTACCACAGTAACTTTGAAAACCTTCTTCATAATCTGCACATTCATTGTAAATGGGATTCATCCCAGTGCAGCACACTAGTCGAGTTCCTAATTTTTGCCCAAAGGAGTGCAGAGAATCATAAGCAGGTTTGCTATGCAGCGTTGAATTTCTCCTCAGATTAGATGACAGTGTCACATCATTACATTTCAGGGCAGTACAATAAATTATCAAATGCAGAATCTGAGGAGAAATGAGTTTGCTTCAGAAAATATCTTGTGATTCAATTACTGTAAAAATTTTTTTTTTTAATCGAGGTATGAAAAATTTGTGGGCAGGAGTATAATTTCTGAATCAAGTAATATATGAAGTGGGCTGGGTTTGTGCCTGTTGTGTGAATACCATTTGCTTCATTCACTGCAGTCTTCCATTGTTTTATTGTATCCTGACTCCTTTTTTGTTTATGGGAAATATAAGCATGACATTAATTTCATTATCCTATTCTGCATGCAAGCATGTATTACATTTGCAAATGAAGAAGTGGTAAGAAGCAAATGCAGTCTGAAGGTTTATTATGCATGCATAACCAAGCAAGTGCTTGTTTTAGAACAGTACATCTTGAACTATTGTGATAAGGATTGCCAGATTTAAGTATGAGTTTTATGAATAGAAATTTTTAAAAGTAACTACTATAGAAATTACTTCAGTTCATTGACCTCTGCATGTTTTATCTTCAGTAGCACCACAAATTGTGATAATCATTATTAGACTGAATTAAAGGCTGTAACAGAGAAACTAGGGACAAATGTGGGTATTATTAAAATACATAACTTGTCATAAACTCTCATTATCATAAGTAGCCTCCTCTTTTATGGGTATTAAGTAAAAGTTAAAAGAAATGCAAAAAGATATTTTTCAGCCTTAACTGTAAAAATAAAAAACCTGAGAACAAGAATTTTGTATATTCAAGCTAATCTAAAATACTTGTTCCCATAAAAATCTGCACTTTGCTGTAAATTCCAAGATATAATACTAAGCATGAAGTGATGGAACTATAGGCTTACTTGAAGTTATTTGTGCAAACGCAGCTCATTAGCAGAGATAAATTGGTAGCAGAGATAGTGTTAACACTATATCTCCTTATGGCATAGTATAATGTTGCAACATTATTTAGATTTAGTGGTACCAACTTCTGTTTCTTGTGAAATCACACTTACACATCTGAGCTGTTTTTAGTGATGCAGGTGTCCTATCCTGAGTGGCACAATGCTGTGTGAAGGATACTAATCATTTAATAATTATAAAATTTTTAATAAAGAAACTTGGATGTTTGTTAGAATATTGTGACTTGAAATATCAGTAGGCATTTCACACAATATA
>NW_010413568.1:0-8649 GCF_000710305.1 Buceros rhinoceros silvestris
AACAAGGAAGTTTCAGCCCAAACCAAGAAGTTTAGCCCAAACTGGGACACCTGTGTATTACAAAATTCTACAAACCTATGGTCACGATTTCTACTCGCAGGCCAGATAACCATTTAGGTCATGATAACACCATTTTATCAGTCATGCAAGTTGTTGTCTGTAATTTGGAGCTCCAACTCAAGAGTCCTGATCTCTTTGATCTATGTTCTTCTTCCCCATCAATACTCCTTTCTCCTTCTTTTAGTTATTTTGCCAGCAATGCATCTCTCACGGCTTCCAGAATTACCTGGCACATGAAAAATTTGTGCTCTGTACCTCTGGCATCCAAATAAATTCTCTCCACTTGACCCTTAACCATAACTTTAGTCTACCACATATTCAGCCTCCAATGCATCCTATAATTTAACTAAATTTAACTAAATTTAACTAAATTTAACTAAAGTCAAACATCTCTTGATTAATCACAGAATCACAGAATCATCTGGTTGGAAAAGACCTTTAAGACCATGAGTCCGGTTACTCACTCTGCACTTGCCAGGGTCCCGAAATCATGTCCCTCAGCACCAAATCCACGTCTTGTAAACACCTCCAGGAATGGAGACTCCACCACCTCCCTGGACAGCCTGTTCTAATGCTTCACAACCCTCCCTGTAAAGAAGTTTTTCGTGATATCTAACCTAGATGTCCCCTGGCATAACTTAAGGTCATTTCCTCTCATCTTGTCGCTTGTCACATGGGAGAAGAGACCAACCCTCACCTCTCTACAACCTCCTTTTAGGTAGTTGTAGAGAGCAATAAGGTCTCCCCTCAGTCTCCTTTTCTCCAGGCTAAACAACCCTAGTTCCTTCAACCACTCCTCATAAGACTTGCTCTCCAGATCCTTCACCAGCTTAGTCAGAAAGATACCTTCATCAGAAAGACACCTGCGGGTGTGATTTCATCTTGACTGGCCATATTGACCACCATCAGTGGTCCACGTTGGCCGCCAGTCGGGAGATTTGGAGACACACCATACATAACGCTGCTGCCTCCTTTGACAGCATGCGTAGAATCAGTCTTGAGGAGAAAAGACAGCGCAGAAAGAACCATGCCTCGACTATACCACCCGAGGAGACCTTCCAGTGTGCTCTTTGCAACCGGTCTTGCCTATCCCGCATTGGCCTTTTCAGCCCTCAGCGCACTTGCAGTAAGCGTGGGTAAAGCCCTTCCCAAATCTTCGTCCGCCAAGCCAAGCCATGATGACTGGTTTTTCTAGTATTACATGCAAATGTAGCAGGAAATAATTCTATTATGAAACCAGAATCAAACACATAGCTTTCCCGGGTGTAATAGTCTAATTGTAACACAAGAAGTGTCTCTTGGATTTCACTACCTAGAATCCTTAACAGGAAGTATCATGACTCGTAGCAGCTCACCTCAAGGTCTCCCCTCAATTATTCCCTCATGTGTGTGACATAGCGCATTTGCTGCAATCCTTCTCTGCAACCCATTTCGCTTTTTTTCAACACATCAAACTTGCTGCTTCAAAAGTATATAATTTCCTTGCCACATTGTCTGAGTCAGTTCTCTTTTATAGCCAATACCTCGCTTCTCTTATCAGGAAAGTTCTAACTTCTGTCATTGCATTTAAGGCTTGTCACAATATTGCTTCTTCTCACCTACAGTTAAGTACTTGTGTCCTTCCACACAACTAATTGAGATGACAATACTTATTACAATTTTCCTGAGATATTGTGCCCCTTCGTTTTTGTCCCTTCCCACCTGGTAAGGAAATAAAACTGAATCAGAAAAGGGTTTACATAGACCAATATCCAATTTCTAGCATTGACCACAAATGTCTGACTCAGAAAGAGTGAAAACGATGCACATGTATGTAATACCCCCCTCAAGTACTCTATCCATTTTGAGCTATTCTCATTCATCCAATACAGAGAGAGTTACTGTATATCATAACTCATACATACTTCTGTTCCAAACAGTTGACCAGTCTCCCTGGAGACTCATGAAAATATCTAGTATTCACAACCATTTTTTGTCTAGCATATGGGTGCTAATCTCCCTCACGAGATCCTCCCCTCCCTCCCTCACCTCAGCCTTTTTTTTTGTTTTTTTTACACCTGGTTCCTATTGCCTATAGTTGGTGCATGCACTTATACTGAGAGGAAAAAGCGAACAACTGCTTTTGGGGCCATTCTGTCCATGTTGTTCATAATTTTGTAGGTGTTAGTGGTATATCCCTTAAGTTATCTTTTTTCCAGGCCATATTATCAGTTCCTCTTGCAAAAGCTATTTCTTACCTTTGATCATCCTTTCTGTCCTTCTCAAAAGATTTACCATTACTGTTGTAGTTATTTTTAGGTGAGAAAACCAGAGCTCCATACAGGTATTCACTCTTCACAATGTTTTCTTTTTCTCAGCAATGAGTAAGACATGCAATTTGGTGCAGGGCCAGAATCTTGATGACAAATCTTCTTGGAAGTGCTCCATGATACCTTGCTTTTTTCAGCATTCTTTCTTTTATTTCAGTTCCTACATCTCAGTTCTAATCTCAGGCGAAATAAAAGCAAATTGCACTAACCTTAAAGAGTTGCCAGTGGTTGCTCCATATCTTCTTCCCTGTTATCAGTTCTCTTAGAAATTAGAGACTACTCCATCTCCATTTTCGTTAACTCCTCAGATTCTCCTGAAATCATACTTCCTCCTGGGTTAGGAATGTGCTTCAGCATTTCTTCCAACATCATGCATTCTGGCAGGATTCAGTGACCACCAATAGATGTGTAGAGCAATTGGTGTATCCTGCATTCAGCACACCTTTGGGGACCTTAACGCTCCATTTCACTGATTTTGTTTCATACCGAGCATTGCAACTCTGAAGAAACCTGCAGAAGAGTTCATTAATAGTTCAGATCACAGTCAGTTTAACACATCCCACTCATTGGGAACATTGATCTTTATTGCTTTGTTGTTAAAGTAGTTAGAAGATTTAGATTTTAAAATTTTTTTTAGACTGGCCTCATTTAAGTTGATTTGATTGTTCTGCTCTGATATGTTAGCTTTCATAAAAATAGGCTTTTTCTGTTGTAGATTATGTAGACAAAGAAATCTTTAATAAAATTGAGCAAAGAAGTATAGACCTTCCAAGTCCTCAATTAAAGCCTGAAACAGTTTCTTTAATTTTTCTGAAATGAAAAGGAATGCCCATGAAATTAAAAAACTTGTCACTTGGTAAAAAAAAATGAACAATGAGAAAGTCTGAAAGTAAAAATGTAAAAATATAAGAGAAAAAGAGATGAAGAGACAAAGGTTTTCTTAGTTTTGGTAGGCTGATCTAAAAGTCACCTTCTTTTAGTTTATGATTATCATTATTTGTTCAGAACTTGTAACTTGCTCAACAACTAAAAAAAAAAGAAAGAAAGTTATAATTTTTAAAAATGCAAAACCACTAATATAGAAATTTGTTATGGTAACATTTGTATACATGATTTCGGATTAAAGTTCAGGAATGTTCTTTCACATAAAGCATGTTCAGAGGTGCAGATTCTTCTTTTCTTGGAGTGAAAAAATGTCAATTAAAAATTCACCCAATTATGTCCCACAAAACACAGTGAAAAGTTTCTGCAAAAAGTATCAGGCAGGCCAAAATTAAAATTTTCTTAGGAAAAAAAAAAAGGTTGAAAATGTTTCTTCAGGGAAGTGTAAAGAGTTTTGCCTTCTGCATAACAGTTTAGTGTAGTACTACCGTTTATTTTCCATTAGCTAGATGTTTATGAAGTAATATAAATATCATTTGAGCCCAAGTAACTGTATTTTCTCTTGCATTTTTGTATATTTAGGAAAAATATACCAAAGGAGTTTTGGGGATACCAAAGCAGTTTTTAATGGCTTAGTTCTCAAGGACAGTGCTAGATACAGACTTAGAGAATGTATATTATTAACACAGTATATTCTTATGTTTCACTGATAAAGACAGAGGCTGCAATTGACTTGTATGTTGCATTGACAAGTAGAGGCTGCCCCTGAGCAGTGACAAATTTTTACTGTTTTGGTACTTATAGGAAAAAACTATCTAGAACTGTTGACAATCCTCGTAATATATCTGATGCTGTGGAAGTCGCAATATTAAGATGCAGAAGAATCTTCTCCAGATCCATCATAATCTTCAAAATTCCACTTACACTTTGACAATTTTTCCAAATTAAATGCATATTTTAAAATACTCTGACTTATTTCATTTGGCTGTGTTTAAAGTGACAGGGGCAAGATTTCTGTGGATAAACCTAAGATGGAGAAATTAGTACACTTTACAGTTCAATGCACTTTGCTCCACTCCCGCAACAAGCTACCTCACAAGGCAAAGATTAAAAATAGAGGAAAATAAAAGGGGTTCCATTCATAGTAACTTTATTCTATTGAGCTAGTTGGTCTGAGGCTAACAGCAGTTGCTTATGTATCCAGATGTATTTCTACATCCTTGAATCCTCCACACACAAAGAGCTCTGAAAGCTCTTATACACACACATTGGAAAGACATAAAAAAGCTGTTCTACAAACGCCATCAAGATAAAACAGCTTTTTTGTAAAATTTGTGTCTTCATTTTACTGCTGTTTTCTTCTCTTACTTTCCCAAATTTCTACCAATGTGTCCATCTAGTCTGTAGGACAAGATAGCTGTTAAGACACTATTTCAAACTAAAAAACCAGGTGTTTGAAAGTAAAGAACTTACTCATGGGTGTGTAGTGTACAGTGTGTGGTGGGGAAAGGGAGGCAAATAATAGCACCTGTATCCCACAAAGAGAACAGCTGTTAAATGTTTGTGCCTTAACACCTGTGGCAAGTTTGCAAACTCACGTCTACCGTGCTCACTTACTTACTCATGGGTGTTGAAGTAACCAGCAACCCATTCATACAGTACTATATAAACTAACACATGTACTCTTCAATTTTTCCTTTGAATCAGATAAAACAGCAGGTTTTCTACACTCTTTATTCTCCATCAAGAGATTTGTGATACAAGAGGCAAAGGTTGCCAATGACTTTCAGATTCTGTGAATACTTGGATTTAGTATGTATTTATGATGTTCAGTTTCTCAGCTCATAATGTATCTGTGCAGATCCCTTGCTGATAATTACGAGCTTTGAAAGAATTTTATGGTGAATTTTGGAATTTCATTTATTTTCCCAGAGAATGCGGTTAGATAGAGTGGGGAGAGTATGGAAGCAGCTGTGCAGGTGTTTTTTTTAAAGGAAAGCATAAGAATGAAAACATGAAACAAAGGAAGTTGCTTACTATAAATGCAATACTTTTCAGCTTTTTAAGAGTAACTTCAGCTCCATTTTTTTTTTTTTTTGGCTATAGTTCTGGTGTAGTTTTTCCAGAAATTAAAAGTACTGTTAATGAATTAAAAAAATGTAAGGAAGAACTCTTACAGTATATAAAAGGAATAACAGCGATAATGGCAAGGAAAGGAAAAAAGTTATAGAAGGAACTTTCACAGTTCAACTACTCATCACAAAGCACATCCTTCAACAATTTCTCCCAAGAACCATTTGTACCTCACAGGATATAACTTTTACTCCTGCCATTTCTAGATATTGTAGGCATTGAACCAGCAAATACAGTATTTAGTCATCATATATTTCAGCAACACCCTAATAAACTAAAGCTAAGATATTTATTAGAGTGTCACAGATGTCACAGGATAGCAGATCAAATGATAAAATAGTGAAATGCTTAACAGCAAAAAAAGGCCTGAGTTTTATTGTTATGCCTATGCTTACATGTTTTAGACACAGTTGTGTTTTTAGTAGATGATTGACAGTCAAAGCCTTTTTCTTGTTTATGAATTGGGTCATAAACAACCTGCTGATTTCATAACACAAAATTAACAGATGCTGTAAGGCTTTGCACACATTTTAGAACACTGAGCAGGATTATTACTATGACATTTAATCACATAACTGTACTACTATAACAGTATCTATCCTCCTTTTGCTTCATACTTGGGAGAAAGCAATCAAATGTCCCTTCCTAATAAATAGCATATTCTACTACAACAAAGTAAAATTTAAGGTTTTAAATACCTTTTTTTCATCTTGCCTTCATTATCATATTCTTTACTATGAGAGGTTTCTGCTCACAGATCAAAGACAGCTGTTGCTGAATTAAGGAATAATCAAATACCCCAAATCCTTCCACTTTGCTTTATTCCTGCATGTAAGTAGAAACATAACTAAAACTAAGATTTCCCAGTTTTACAGATGAAGATTGCCTTCTTGGCTGTGGCAGTCATGTACATTTCAAATGTTCCCTTAGGGTATTACATAGCTAGTTTACACTGATCAGCTAAAAAGGATGCCCTAATCAGAGACACAAGGACAAGGGAACTGAAATAAGGAAGCAAGTGGCCTCTTGGGAATACAGTCTCAGGATAATTCTCCATTATTAACATCAGTCTTACAATCTGAAAGTCACATTTAGAATATTGTTTATTATACCTTCCAATGGATTTGAAGAGTATGCAAAAGGTGAACTCAGAGACTTGTAACCGACCAATTCCTTGGTTCAAAGCCCTTTAAAAACTGGAAATAATTTCTGAAACAGAAGCTTCCATAATTTGAAAGTTTGAAAAAAAAAGATACTAACAAGACCTCTCAATAACCTCTGTTTGCATTTCAAAGGCTTTCCATTGCTATTTTGGGGCAATCTTCTCACCTTCTCTTTCTCTCTGTTTCTCACAAACGTTCAGAACAGTACAGAGAGGGAAGGAGAGAGATAGAGAGGATGGTGGGTTTGGATAGCATAATTAACTGATAGATGTCAAACATTATAACAGTTGTTTAAAATTCATTTTTCCTGTTAAAGTAGATGGACTAATACAATATTCCACAGCAAAACCAAATTTCATTCTGCTGTGCCTTCTATAATATCATTGAAAATAACGTGCAGCCAGATCATAAAGACCCAGATGCTTACAGTGGGAATTTAAATACCTGCAAATCAATGGTTCTCCTGGTTAACTTTAAAGGTTTTGTAAATACCATAAGCAGCTGCGTTTTTTTTACTTATCTTTCCCAAATGTCTACAATATCACTTCTTCACATACTCTGAAGTGCCTCTGTCTGGGCAAGATAGTTCCCTCCTGCTGAGGCTCTTCTACTTGGCAGATTTGTCTGCGTCGCACTTCAAGGAAGCAGCATTGGCACCCATCCTGAAAGGTGCTGTGATGCAGATAGTAGCAGTCATTAACATACACTCAGTATTTCTTGTTCACAATGTTGAGATAAGCCCCCTGCTCTGAATGCTAAATTACTTCGGAACACCATACTGGAGATCCTGCATTTGGTAAGAAAAGCATTTAACTTGAGTATTTCACTCTGGGTTGTGGATTCCACTATGAGCAGGAAGCATTAAAAAAGTTAAACACAGATGTCACCTGTACATAAGACATTTATTGAACATTGTTCTTATCACCAGGTTTTCTGATAACCAAACCAATTTCACCAGTTAAGGAGATTTGGATTATGGGAATGTTTTCTGACAAGCTCTTTCAAGCAGCTCTTTGTTTTACACTTCCATTTACTACTTTCAGGCCAAAACTGGGTTTCAGTGGGGCTGCTGTACTACACACCCTTCCAGTAAAAAATGTAGTTCTTATGTTTACACACTCTTTAAGATAATTCTTAGCATTTATTGCCAGGTTTGGCTGTTCTTCCAATCTCAGGGACATCTTGTTTTCCTCTCAAGAGAAATTTAAGCTATATCATACTGAAATTGAAAATATGAAGTATTTTCTATTTACCAGCCAATAGATTTGTGTTTTATGTTAAAACGTGAGTCCAGTCTGAAAGGACAGGCAGACCCATGGAGGCCAAAGCAGTTTATAATCTCTCTTTGTTGTCGCCATGACCGTCACTTCGAATTACCATAGAATGACTCATAGTTTCCTTGAGTTTCTCTAATGATTCTTTTTTAACAAAAGAAATTTGTAAGTTTGAATAACAACTTTTATTTGAATTTTTTTTATAAAAGAACTTACTTTGCAGTGTACTTAGGTAATTTTGTTAAAAGACTACATAACACAACCGGTACTTTTAGAAATTTCAATTTTAATTAAATAAGAAATCTCTGATTCCCATTCCTCTCCTTGAAATTAACTGAGAGTGAGAAATTTTAGATTCTATCAACTATTGTCTCAAACAACAGATGGTTCAATATTTCGTCATATCTCAAGTTTCCCACTCATTTCCAGTAGGGACTATTTACTGTAGAAAAGTGCAATCTAAATTAGAAGTCTTGAAGTACTCCGCTTAATTACATACAGCTGGATTAATCTAGCAGATGATATGGCCCTTTTCTCCGGCCCAGTTTTTTTATGTTGTCCTGGTTTGAGCTAAACTTCCTGGTTTGAGCTGAAACTTCCTTGTTTTGGGTAATGGACAAATAGAATTATTCCATGCAAATACGATAATTCCGCATTTAATTGGTTAAGGGAGTCAGGTGCAGTGTTACGTGTCAAGGCTTTAAAAAGCAGCAGGTCGAAGGGAGTGTCCTCTCTCAGACTTCCGGCCTCCATGAAGGGAGCACCTCCCCCAGGTTGCTGCTGCCGAAACCAGGCCTGCTAGGCCCCACCAGCCTGAGGGGCTGCATC
>NW_010413568.1:8780-15152 GCF_000710305.1 Buceros rhinoceros silvestris
AGAGCAGCCTGAGACAAGCCGAGGCCTGAGGCCTAGTCCCCAGATCGCCTGCTGCAGAGCACAGGCTCCGAACTTTCTGAACCTGTTTGCCATCCCGTCTGGAATCGGGTGAGAACATCCAAACTCTCCGCTGTTTCAGCTTGAGAGCTTTTCTTTCCTGCTGTTAGATCCTGCTTCTCGCCACTGCCTGCGCCCCCTCCTTTCCAGCGCGAGAGGAATTCAACTAGGCCGGAGCGAACCAAGGTTTTTGCGCTCTTATCTCATCGTTGGCTGCCTGCCCAGGATTCTGACCTTGAAAAGGAACAGTTTGTGTAAACTTTCACTTCTTCTTTTTTCTTATGTCCCTCGATTTGTAACTATATGCATATATATATATAATAGTGTATAGTCATGTGGATTTATTGTTTATTAAAAGTTTGTTTCAACTTTTCCGAACGCAGACGGAGGTGTGAATTTCTTCCTTTCCCTTCTCTCTTCTTCGGTTTTTTTCTTTTTCTCAGTTTGTGCCTATATATATAATAGAGTATAGTCGTGTGGATTTATTTTTTATTAAAAGTTTGTTTCAGTTTTCTGAACGCAGACCGAGGTGTGAATTTCTTCCTTCCCTTTAAGCCCCTTCTGTCTCCAATGAGACAAAGGGGACCATTAAGAGAATTCGAGGAGTTGTTTTACCTCGGTCCCTCGACCCTTAACATGTCTATTTTGGCTTTTTTATTGCCATTATAACTCATAACGTGAAAGTTCAAAGGGCAAAGCAGACATATTATATGTTAGGAACACCTAGCTTTGAAGAACTAATTTAAAGATCAGAATTTTTTTGGTCATTTTGACAAAATACATCTTGTATTCACTAGAACATAATTCCAAAACTATCTATTTAAAACCCTTATCAGGAGACATTGGTCAAAGACTTCTTTCTGTATATTATACTTGCTCTATTTACAGCTGAAAATGACCCAAAAACCTAATTTGTCTTTACTTCTCCTGTGATCTGAAGTTGCTTAAATGGTAGTTTAAATTGCACTTTGGGACTTAAATTCAGATTAAATACTCTTTTAAAATCCATATGACAAAAGCAGAGGGAGCTGAACTAACCAGGAATGAAGTTTGCCTTTAAATTTCCTCTTTTTCATTTACAAATAATTTTGATTTCTGCATGTGTTTCATAATTAGTAAATATATAGTTCATGTAATTAAATGGTTAGAAAAACTGTAAATAAATTATTTCTCCTACATTCATTTAGTTGCTTGTGATGCTGTAGTCAGCATTTGATGAGTAAAGCTGAAAATCTTAAAAATAAAAAATGCTGAGTAAATAAATGTTCACTTACAGTAAGTATGATTGTACTATTCTCAGCAAAACTACTACCCAATTTTAACTCATTTTAGGCCTAGTCTTTAAATAGCACACTCGTTCTCAACTCTTGGGTCTGCCTTGACACTGAACAGCCTTCCTTAGACATACGGTAGTCAGTTTACACAACGAAAAGACATCAGATGTCTGACATGGACAGGAAATCTCTCTCAATACTCTCTAGAGTACTCTCTAGTGTTTATTGATTAACTTGTATTCAAATGTCTCTTCCTTAGCTATTTCTTCCTTGACATTCTTATGGATTTGAATTTCTATGTATGTTAACTGATATTAAGACAAATATTGGTATGGCTGGAAACAAGCAGGATGTATATAAATCTTGGTACAGCGACATAAGACTGATTCACCGAAATTACAGGGAAGGTCATCTCCAAAAGAGAGAAAAGAAATTTGTTAAAAAATTTGCGAAGTTTACATTGATCAGTGATCCTGGAGAGAGAGGCACAGGACCATCAAAGTCATATGAACTTCTGTTTACAGCTCAGTAGAAGTAGAAAACAAACATGGAAATATTTCACCATGTCCTGAAGAGCAAATATAAAGAAAAGTAATTTTCATCTTAAACTGGACACAGTACTTATATAAAAAAAGATGAAGGTTTGGCATGAGAAACTAAAAGCCACTGTCAGAAAGTTAAATAATAAGACTGGGAGGTAATGGCTGGAAATCTAACCCGAGTAAATAGTCAAGGCATCCATGAATTACAGAGATGCAACTAAGTGCAGGAGAATGAAACAGAGAAGAGTTATATATGCATTGTCTGGCATGAGAATTTAAATGTAAAGAATGGAGTTACCATATTATTCCCTGCTGCCTTCTGTCCTGCCATGCCAGGAAATTCCTTTACAGTGTTATCTGAACCAAAATCCCAGCACCAACAAGTGCAGTTGAGGACAGCATTTCAGTTTCCCTATTTGTGAGCTACCTTCATGTAACATATCAATACTAAACAAAACAAGTTATGTGCATTGCATCAGTTTTCAGAAACAGCTTGATAGCAGCAGACATTAGGTAATCGTAATTCCTTTATGAAAAAAATCTGGGTTTTCTAGAACCCTAAAGAAGGTACCAAATCTACTGGGAATTCATCCATCCTGTTTAGTGGGCACTACTGCAGTTAAACAATGATGTGTCTTCACATCTTTGTCCTTATTGTCACTTCTCATTTTCCTATAAGATTTCTGGCCTAGAAATACAAATTGCAAGGGTAAGAGGATGGTTGGAATGCCTGAAGAAATCAGCTTTGCTGGTGGTATCTGCACCTTGCAGGTAATGATAAATGAAATGCGATAAAAGACCCACAGCTTAGTCAAATTGCTCGTGAATTATGAATATGACAAATAAATTAAAATTAAAAAGTTATCTACATAGAATGACATCAGATAACCCCATCTCCAAAAGGTAAAGCACTGCAGACCTATTGCATTTACTTGCCTAGGCAACATAAATCTGGTAGCTACACCTGTGAGTGCATCGGGCATGATTCGTTTTTAGAAGGTAACTGTAACAGACAAGTAGAACAGACAAGACATTAAGCCATCTTCTCTATCTGAATAAATCAACAAATCCATCCGACAAATTGTTTTCAGTGCAGATAACTAGCAGCATACATTCAAAGTGGCCAGATAAAATGTTATTGGAAGAATTACATACAATTGCACAAATGGCAAATAGCAAAATAAGTTCTGTTTGGGATAACAAAATTGAGTTGACTCACCTTTAGAGCCACTTAAACTTTCTGAACAAACTTTTTAGATTAACAATTTCAGGGAATTAAAGGGATTGGCCCAACATAACCTTGGGTAGTATGGTTGGCTACTGGGACCTATGAAGTCCTGGCCAGATCTGTGTCTGTGGGGGTTTATACCGGCAACAGGATTGAGGCTTCAGCCTTGGGGGTTTTTATGTCCAGGTGTCAGCAACTGGGGAGAATGGGATCCCAGGGGAGAAACTAGGCAGGCAGAATATGAGAGCCCCAGCTGATGGAGGGGATCCACAACAACCAGAGAGAGAATCTTAGATTCTTTGGATCATTGAATGACTTGGATTGTAAGCAACTTTAAAGATCATCTAGTTTCAATGGCCCTGCCACAGACAGGGAAAATCCCCATCCCGTCCAGCTTTGAACACTTCCAAGGATGATGCATCCACCATCTCCACTGGTCAGCCAGTTCCAGTGCCTCACTACCCTTATGGAGAAGATCTTCTTCATTTTATCTTTCAGTTTAAAACTGTTACCCTTCATCCTGACACTACATTTTCTGATAAAAAGTTCCTCCTCATCTTTCCTATAGGACCTCTTTAAGTACTGGAAGGCTGTTATAACATCTCCTTGGAACCTTATCTTCTCCATGCTGAACAATCCTAAGTGTCTCAGCCTTTTTTCATACAGGAGGTGCTCCATCTCCCCAGATCATTTTTGTGGCCCTCCTCTGGATCTGCTTGGACAGGTCCACGTCTTTCTGATACTGAGGACCCCAGAGTGGGTTCAGTACTCTAGGTAGCATCTCACAAGAGCGAAGAGGGAGAATCACCTCCCTTGACCTGCTGGCCACATTTTTTTTGATGAAGACCAGTATGCAATTGGCTTTCTGGGCTGTGAGCACACATTGCTGGCTCATATTCTGTTTTGCAACCACCAGTAATCCCAAGACCTTCTCCACAGGGCTGCTCTTGATCCACACATCGTCCAGCATGTATTTGTGCTTGAGATTGCCCCAAGCCGGGAGGGTGCAGGACCTTGCACTTGGCTTTGTTGAATTTCATGAAGTTCACACGAGACCACCTCTCTAGCCTGATATGTATATTCTTGCTAGTGGACATCCATCCTGCCCAGCCAGAAAAGGGAACAGGATGAGGTCTTTGGTACTATGTTCGTGTGAGCACTCTGAGTGTCTGCTGTGGTCTGTGTGTCTAGCCACATACATATATATGTATGTAAGTATGCATGTAGTATATATGTGTGCTTTGTGTGAGTGTGCCTGCAATGCTTCTTCAAGCCTCACAACCATTTGGCTGGGGACAAGAAGCAGCAGCAGCCTTGCCTGTTCTGGGATTTTGGATCCAGCATGATATATCTTCCCCTAACATAGTTCTATTCAGCAATGGTTCTTAAAGTCTGTAGAACTTTATTTTCTTGTAAGAAGTACCATGTGGTGTTACTATACAGGAATGTACTAGCAAAAGCAAGATCCATTAAGACAGGTATAAATTGGAAGCTGAACAAGATTCAGGTTGCTTGACATATGCTCATGCATACTTCTATAGAAAAGATGAAGTAACTCAGGTTAGAGGAGAGGAAAAACAAAGATCTCATGAGCCACTCCTTTGTTTTTCCCTAGGAAGATCAAGGTCCTGCCACAGTGTCAGGACAATCAGTTAGAGGCCCTCTACCTTTCTAAAACACTCTGGATTGGTCTAACATGCAGCAGGCTTCTCCCTAGTTCCTGTTTTCCAAACCAGAATAAGACACTTTCTCAATTTCTATGGCCTAATTTAACAACTGCATTTCTCCAAGCAAGCTGAAAGTTTCCAGTGAAACTAGTTTCTTGATTGTCTATTCTCTTTTCTTGAAGTTAAGCTTGGTTTTGACACTACAAAACATAAGCTAACAGTGCTTGATAAATAAACAGGTTTTATTTCTATCATGTTGTCAACTGATCTGATAGAATGTCAGGGAAAAAAAGTTATAAATTAAGCTGGCATATCCAGTGATACAGAGATCCCTATCACTCTCATGCTACTCCTATAACAATGCAGCTCTACAGAAAAAGGAGAATAATTTGTCATTTTATAGCAGATCTTGTATATAACAGTAGGGTAGTGATTTAGGCAAATTTCTATTCAGATTAATTAAAACCTTTTCATTTTTGGTTTGGTTTTGGGTTTGGGTTTGGGTTTGGTGGTCCACTATTTGCAAAACAGCATTTGGTCAAAAGACATGTTATGATATCAGTATGTGTTACTTCATAGATCGATTTGTTCAGCAGAATAGAATAACACATATTGATGTGAACTGGAATATTTGCTTTTGTCTTCTCTTTGTCCCATTTTTTGCTCAGGAACATGTAAAAGAGTATAAAAACAAATATATTTCTGAAGGACTTAACATATACATGCTGCAGAAGTGTTACGGACAATGAAAGTGTGTGAGATATTGCTCCATCAGAATATACTTTTAATTAATATTTTTTTAGTTCAAGTAAACATGTAATGTTCATATGAGAGTAACACTTCATATCATGCTAAAATATGCTTTCATCTGTGTCACTTAGGCCATGTGAGCACTTCAACCATGCAAATTCCTTGCTTTCTTTAATATTTAGTTTGCTAACTCTCATAATATCCTTCCAAGCATCCAATGACAAGGTTATTATCCTGAGTTTAGAAATGACAAGCCCAGGCAAGCTGAACAACTGGTGCAAGTTCTCCAACATACTCAAATAAGGTATTAAGTCCACTTTTAAAATTAGGGTCTGATCTTAAAAGTCCTTCGGTTTTTTAGGGGTTGGTTTTTGTTTTTTTTTTTTGAGCGTAGATGTTCTTTTTACCGCAGTTTCCCTGATCTGTGTGCCAGGTGAGAAGCAAGGGCAGAATACAGACATAGAGGTCACCCTCCAGCAATCAGGAACTATGGACAAAGAAAAGTCTATTTAACATTTCCTTCACCCCACAAAAAATCAGCTGAGGTGTGGAGAAAGCTGGACACTAAATTAATGATAAGAACATACTCTTATTGTAAGAATAAAAATGTAGAAAGATCAGCCTTTATGCTTCAGGCATCACTTTCATTGGTAGATACACCTCTGCTAAGGAATTTGGCAGATATAGGATACTGCACTAAATGAAGGACTCGCCTGATCCTCAGTAGTAATTCCCAGGTCTCTACCTTCCTGGCAATATAGCCTCTGATTTTCAAAGATGCTAACTATCTTTTCCCCACTGATCTGATATCTATCTTAAGAGACAAGTTTTGGCTTATAAAAGAGTTTAGTTTC
>NW_010413569.1:0-1314 GCF_000710305.1 Buceros rhinoceros silvestris
ATTAATAGAATATATTAATATATTCTATCACTATTCCTGTAGCGACAACTAAGAGATGGTTAACTGTAGAGCATATTAGTCTTGGTTTGAATATTGCTTTTATAGGGATGCTCAGGATGAATCTTAAGGTGGAGGAAGGGGAATAGATCAAAACATAACCTTAATCACACCAGCAACTTACCGCATATTTACTGTTCTATTATTTAAAAACCTAATTTTTTTTTTACTTTTCTTTACATGACCAAAGAGCAACATAGTGTTCAGCCTAGAAGAGGATCAAAGAACATAAAGCTTGACCTGGGTGTTCTAGAGGTGAGAATGGACGTAGTAGCTGAACGAGTTTGTGATATGACAATGAATTTCTTGCAGGCTTCTGGCCTTCTATGGATCACAAGCTAAAATATGCCTCCCAACATTGCTTCCAAATACTAGAAAGTATTTTCCGTTCTGATAGTTCAATGGATTTTCAAGTGTATACCTCTTCTTCTGAGTGTTTCTTCATAAAAGGAGTTTGTTTGTCCTTTTATTTAAGAACAATGTCAGATTACGCTTTGAGGAAGAGCTGGTCTGTTGCAGAACACTTGGGGGCAGTGTGGGCGGTCGGAAGATTATGTGCTGTGACAGTAAGGCAGTAACCGCCCACGATGGGCGAGGCTTCTTGGGGAACTATATAGCCCTGTGTCATTACACAATAAAGTGCCATTTTTGCATCCTCTATATTAGAGAAAGTGTATAAAATGTCCCCCAATGGCAGAGGTTGGGTGTCCAGTATCACAACAAGTTGCCACACCTGGTGACGTCCCGAAGTGATCTGAGACGGCCACGGCTGGATCCGGTTTGGCGATATGAATCAGTCGACTGAAGTGAAAAAGACTGTTCAGGTACTTAAAGACTTGGGGTGGTAGAATGGCCGGAAATTAAAAAGAGGCCCCGCCAAGGCATGCATTTTATAAATGCTTAAGCCGGGGATTACTTGAAATCCCACAGAATAATTTTGCTCAAGGACGGAGCGGACTGCAGCTGCCCCTGAATAAGGCAGAGGGGCGTATCGAGAATTTGTGTTTTCTTAGTTGTTCGTGCCGTGGTAGCGGTGTCTGTCAAATCGGCGGGAGAGAGGGTTGTTTTTTAGATCTTCAAAGCTGCCTGGAGATTGCTTTTAGAGACCTTAAAAATCCCTCAGAGATACGGACTGCAGCTCAGAATCCTCCTCAAACCCCCCCACGCGGGGAGGATCAGAGAGTTAGGCAGTTTCTCCTGCGGCGGTTGAGGAATTTAGTTGTCTAAGTCTTGAGAAAATAAAAGAAGGTAATAAAT
>NW_010413569.1:1547-2426 GCF_000710305.1 Buceros rhinoceros silvestris
CTGCGCTTAAGATGGGGGAAAAGATGGAAAAACCGCGAGGGAGTTAGGAGCGCCCTGGTGTGCTCTCATCAATACCCTTCGCGAGATGAAAGAGGAATGTAAAGTCACTGCGGCAGTCATCGACGCATTACAATCACTGGAAACTCCCCCTGTTAAGACCCCCGTACGCACAGGATTAAAATGTACTGTTTACGAGTCTAAAGTTAACACTACAAAGTCTGCCTGGAGATTACTTTTAGAGACCTTGAGAGATCACATAGCGGTGCAGAGTGAACTGCCCCGCGCAGGGAGGATCCGAGAGTCAGCCAGTTTCTCCTGCTGCTGCTGAGGAATTTAGTTGTCTAAGTCTTGAGAAAATAAAAGAAGGTAATAAATTACCGCAGCTGGCAGAGAGAAGCGATAGAGATAATGAAAATGAGACATCTGGACTCCTTCAGCCAGGAAAAATAGAGCTTTCTGTGCTGCTGTTCATTCACTGCTGTTTTTAGATGAAAACGAGAATGCAGTTAAAAAAGAAAAATTCATGTAGAATCGGATCTTCGCTGTCAGAAGGAAAACTATCAGGCAGCGGTGCGATTTGTGTGGTTAGTGATAACTGCGTCACTAAAGGACCAGACTCCATCTTGGGTCCATCTTCCCAGAAGTCATGGCAGAAGAGACGTAACCGGATACTGTCTTCTCCGTGGAGTTCGCGGGGGCCACACACCGCCCCCCCACCTGTCCGGGGACTGGTTCCCCCCCTCCACGGGGACTGTGGGCAGCCCCCACCCCGCGCTTGGCCATCCAGCGGGGGTGAAGGCTTCCCTGCCTGGCGGCTGATAAAACACGTCATCACCGCTCGGAGCTGGCTGTGTGACGAAACTTCTAAATAACATCGTG
>NW_010413570.1:0-23932 GCF_000710305.1 Buceros rhinoceros silvestris
TTGTTGTCCCTCTCCCTTGGGTAGCTCTGTTATTCAAGAAAGAAAACCTTACTGATCTATCTTAATGACAGAATTGTAGAACATCTCAAGCTGAAAGGGACCTATAAGGAGCGAGCCCAACTCCCTGCTTCTCGCAGGACTACCTAAAACTAAAGCACAGGACTAAGAGCATCATCGAGATAGTCTTTGAACTCTGACAGGCTTGATGCCATGACTGCTTCCCTGGCGAGCCTGTTCCAGCGACAGACCACCCTCTGAATAAAGAACCTTTTCCTAATGTCCAATCTGAACTTCCCCCGATGCAGCTTCATTCCATTTCCTCATGTCCTATCGCTGGCCACCAGAGAGAGGAGATTAGCACCATCCTTAAGGAAGTTATAGACTGTGATGAGGTCACCCCTCAACCTTCTTTTCTCCAAGCTGAAGAAAACAAGTGACTTCAGCAGCTCCTCATAAGATTTGCCCCCAAGATATTTCACCATCTTTCACCCTCTTCTGAACACACTGTAGTAGTTTGATGTCCTTATTACACTGAGGTGCCCAAAACAGCACACAGTACTGAAGGTGGGGCCACTTCCGTGCGCTGTGAAGTGGGACAATTCTCTCTGTCAACCAGCTGGTTATGCTCTGCTAGATGAACCCCAGGGTACAGTTGGCCTTTTTGGCTGCCAGGGCACACTGATGACTCATATTCAACTTGTCGTCAACCTAAACCCCCAGATCCTCAATACTTAAAGGGGGCCTGTAAGAAAGATGGGACAGACTTTTTAGTAGGGCCTGTTGTAACAGGACAAGGGGTAACGGCTAAAAACTAAAAGAGGGTAAACTTAAACTAGATATAAGGAAGAAAATTTTTACAATGAGGATGGTGAAACACTGGAACAGGTTGCCCAGAAAGACGGTGGATGCCTTATCCCTGAAAACATTCAAGGAACAGGGATCTGAGCAACCTGATCTGGTTGAAGATATCCCTGCTCACTGCAGGTGGGTTTGAAGTATTACAGACTGGTCTAGCTGTATGCTGGACATTTAGAGCAGGAAGATACTGTGAAAGACAGTATCAAAAGCTTTGCTCAAATAAAAAAAAAAAAAAACCCACATCTCCTGGCTTCCCTTGGTTGACTAGCTGGGTGATCTTCTAGCAAAAGGAAATTAAGTTAGTTAAGCAGGACTTTTCCCTCATGAACCTGTACTGGCTATGATCAATTAAGTTCATTTATTTTGTATAAAGGGAGCCCAATGTTTCATTGAATAGGTTCTGCTTGAAGGTTTTAGGCCTGATGCTTTGACTTGAGCTCTTAGTTTTGCAGGATAGAGGCGAAGTCTCATAAAATGTGCCTTCAGAGGCTCAGAAAAAGGTGCTTATCTTTGAAATCCCTCTATTTTCTTTTTCATTCCTATTCAGAAGATTGGGTACTTGATAAACAGCTTGGAAGAAATATTTAATCCTGATTTGCTGGTGGGTGCAAGGCATTAATATCTGGCATGGGTTTTCAGCACTTCTGTGGAATTTCTGAAATCAGAGGCTAAGCATTTTTTGTTTAGCTCAGCAATCTAGACATTATTGTGTGTAATAGAGAAAAAAACTTATCAATGGAGCACTTACGGGATGTTAGTTTTTTTATATAATGTTCATTAGTCAACAGAAATCTTAGCTACCTTAGTTTTTCTTCCCATAGGTATATACATATCTTTCTTTGTCATCTTCTATAAAATCTCTCATCACCTTGAAAATGCCATGCCAATAGAATTCTTGCAAGTACAGTTATAGTAACACAAGTTAACAAATCTGTGCTCTGCAGGCACACCCTGGAGTATCATAACCTCAAATGATGTTCTGTGGCTCATGACAGCCTGAGGCACGATGTTTCATTATTTCAGGCCAAACCTGAAAGTTATGGTTTACTTTAAGACCTTTGTTACCGGGGCAGTGACTGAATTTGTTCAAGATTAGTCTTTCTTGCAGTAGTTTTCCCCAAACTGTTTAACCATTTGGACTGGTACATATACTGAAGATACAATGATTGACATCGCTTTTGCAAAATATTCCGTAAAGGCACACCAACTACTGAATTTCTGTGGCAAATTAAATAGACTAAATCAACAAAGTGTTTTTGTTTGTTTGTTTTTGAGAGTGCTTTGGTTGAAGCAGGCAGGAAATCAGACCTTTCCAGACAATCATCAATCAATGACCTACTAAAACTGATTTATGGGTAGAGAGGCTAGAATAATGTTGTTCCTACACTGTGTTACAATGATGTGAAGATCTCCCACTTGGTCACTTGAATTCTCAAGCTTTTTTTGCAGCGAATTCCTAGACAAATCATCTGGTTTATTTTGCATTGAGTAAGCCTGTGAGATCCTGTTAAGGTATTGATCCCTAGCTCTAGTCTCGTGTTTGGCATTAACTTTTCATGCCCTCTACACCTCACGCTTATTAGGGTGTGGGGAGTGGAGAAAAAAAAAAAACAACAAAGCAAAAACCAAAAAACCACTCACATGCACCCAAAAAACCAAAAAAAACCAACTGAAATCATCTTTCTATTAAGGTCTCCTAATAATCCTCCTTAGGCTGTTACTTCTACAGTGTGCAGGGACTTTGTTTTTCCTACGGTTCTTCAGCTGTAGGATCAGGCGTCA
The DNA here is from genome assembly GCF_000710305.1 of Buceros rhinoceros silvestris. Lineage (NCBI taxonomy): Eukaryota > Metazoa > Chordata > Aves > Bucerotiformes > Bucerotidae > Buceros > Buceros rhinoceros. The sequence goes on from NW_010413570.1 coordinate 2,641, forward strand.
GACTTGCCTGAGCATCTTCATGCCTTTAGAATGAAGTTCAGAAAATATAGGGGTTTTGCTCCTATAATAATATAGGTCATTCTACTTCTTTCTACTAAGAAAACACACACCATTTTTCTGTTTCACTTCCAAACAAAGCATTGCTGTGCCCCTGCTTTCCCTCATCTTCTATTACTGAAGAGTTGCTCTGTTTTGTACCCCAGTAAATGGAAATTTTAGGAATCCAAACATTTTAGGGACTATACTATGGCTCATTTGTGAGTTCCAGAGGTCATGCAATATCCAGAAGCATTAGATTTTTTTTTTAATATACAAGCTAAAAAAAAAAAGGAGCATGTTCATTAAGCCTTTGATGTTTGTGCTGCAAAGACAGTTCTTGGTATAACAAAATAAATGTAACTTAGTCATGCTTTTAATCCAGGCACTCTTCATCCTGTTGAGTGAGAGAGGCTTTAGCAGAAAAAGGGTTGATATGTTCAGTGCTCAGCTGAGTCATTTAATGTATGTTCTCAGAAGTTTGTCAGTATTAGAAATTTACTTGCAGTAAAAGCCCCATACAAAAAAATGAACAGGTACAAACTACCAGATGGATGGGAAGAACAAAAGGCAAGATGCAGCTTGAAGGTTTGGGGGTTTTTTTGGGGGGGAGGGGGAGGTGGTTTTGTTTTGTTTTGCAACAAGAGTTGTCTGGGAAAGATTTGGAATATCAGTCAGGTATAATAGCTGTTCCAGATGGTAGGTGAAAGGATAAATCAGGCTTTTTTTTGTTTAAATCCCTTTTACCCCATGCATAACAGCCTGAATTATACAAGCTTATATATAGATCAAAGTCACCATTTGGGAGTTAACTGGATTGGGAAGAGGTTGGAAGTAGTCATCTGCTTTAGGCAACTCTTGACAGCAGATGCAAAGTACGCAGGTACTTTGTGTTTGTAGGAGTCCTATCATACAAAAACATACTTTCCCCACACCCCTAATTCATCCTTTCCCCTCTCATTGCAATTTTCTTCTGCAAAACACAAGAGTTACAAAGCTCTACCCATATTCTTTCCATGCTCTTAAGGGAGCAGCCTGTTTCACTCCATTACCAATCACTTTTCAAAATATATCTTATCAGCATTGACTCAAAAGTTGCAAAGGGTTACTGTCACAGGAAGATGGGCAAAAGGTGCTCTCCTCCTCTGACTACGGAGCTTGCACTCTGACCTCGTACAAGGTGATATCATGAGGCGCCTTGTTCGCTTCACCAGCCTCAGTCCCAGAGCCCCATGCACGTTAGCTTAGGAGGAAATACAATTAAAGTAATCTCGGTGGTATAACAGAAGTTAAAATATCCACCCCCCTGTATATTTAACTTCAGTCTATCAATTTACAGACAGATAGAGGTGGCATCTGACAGCTCTAGGATGGAGACAAACCTCTTGGTGAACAAAAAAAAAAATCTCAAAATCATCCTGTGCAATTATGTATCCACCATTGAAAATGAGGTGATGCTGTTTTCAGTGTCTCCTCTGTGTTCCCATAAATAGGGGTGGTTTTCATGTTTTTACAAAGGGACGGATTTTTTTTGTATGTTCTGGTCTGTGTGAGTATGGGTAAAAATTGGTGAGTCTGGATCTTCAGGTAATTATGCTGGTTTATCCTTCTGTGGAATTACAGCTTAGTGAATCTTCTATTTCCATAAGGGAGCCTGAAAACAGGTCATGTGAATTCTCCATTACTATACTGTATGTCCCCTTAGATATTGGGAAAATTGAGATACATCAGTTAAATACAGCAGACAAAATAATATGCACATCAATCACTGACTAGAAACAGTGTCCAAAATGTTATTTATTGCAAGTTTTCATCAAATATGCATTATTCTAACGATCAACACATTACAAAGACAGACACTTCAGAGAAAAATTATATGGAAGAAGACTAAAAAAGGCTGCAGTCTACTTGATGGGGAAATGTGGTTTAATTTAAAAAATATGTAATTGTTATGGAAAGAGCCATATAAATCAAATGTGTCAATGCTGACAAGACTTTTATCAGACATGCTAGTCCTTTATAGTCTCCCAAATACCACCAATCAGTATGTATAATAAAGTCATTTTCCAAGCTGTTGCAGGAAGAATAATGATTTTAGAATAAGTTTTCCTTTCTCTTTCACTACTGGGAAAGTTTTGCCCTATTTATTTGGACGACATTGATATGAATAGGGAAAAGTGCATAAAAACCATCCACTGTGCCTGTAAACTTGCATACGGTATATTGCCCTTGGCAGAGCCACAGTTCTTACAAAGCCATTACAAAAGTTCAGTCTGGATTATTTTTCTCCCTGTTTCAATGAAACAACTGAGTGGAAGAGTACCTGATATTTTCAATATTTTTTTCCCGTTACTGGCATGAAAAGGTAACAAACAGCTTTCATGGAAATGGCCATAAGTAAAGAAAAAAAACCTCTCATCAACCCTTCCCACCTCCCTGTCTCTCACGGGTGCATGCACCCACATATATATGCAAAATACCCATCGATCCTGTTCTTCTCCCCTATTTTGCAGTAAGTTTCGTATGTCAGTTAGTAACTGTGCATTTGGCTAGATCTCATGTTCAATTTTTCATAAATGAAGCTTCACAAGTCAATGAGGTTTTAGGATGAGGCTGTATTTTAAGAGTACCTCTGTGGGCTGGTTAAGGACCAGTGTCAATAAGGTTTGAAAGGGAAGACAGTAGCTTAAGGAAGATTCGGGTACTGCCAAAAGACTGTGTTAATTGAAAGGGAAGGAAGCTTGAGGACTTCATTGTTAGCAGCAGCAGTTTCTAATAACAGGGTGTCTTAATTTTACAGAGCAACCTGACCATAAAATGTCCTGCTTTTTTTTTTTTTACAACTTTTAGAATTTTTTAGAACTTCTTTTAGAATTAGATTCTAAATTCTAGAAACTACCTTGTAGACAGCATTTTCCAGTAACTCTCTCATAAAAAAATATCACTACTGGGGAGAAGAGGGAGAAGTAAAAAGAGAAACTTGTAGCGAATAGGGCTTGTGTCAGTTCGACAACCAACTCTTCTTGGAGTTTAACTTTTTAATAGAGGGCTTGTGTGCCAGTTCCCTAAAATTAAAAATGGGTCCAGAGAAAAGGCTTCCCAGGGAACAAGGCAGACAGTTCAGACACACCGGACACAAGCTTTCCACACACCCTCCTGTGGCTCCAGCCAGTTGCTGGTCTGCGGGCTGCCGGGGAAGCGTGTCTTAATTTTACAGAGCAACCTGACCATAAAATGTCCTGCTTTTTTTTTTTTTTTACAACTTTTAGAATTTTTTAGAACTTCTTTTAGAATTAGATTCTAAATTCTAGAAACTACCTTGTAGACAGCATTTTCCAGTAACTCTCTCATAAAAAAATATCACTACTGGGGAGAAGAGGGAGAAGTAAAAAGAGAAACTTGTAGCGAATAGGGCTTGTGTCAGTTCGACAACCAACTCTTCTTGGAGTTTAACTTTTTAATAGAGGGCTTGTGTGCCAGTTCCCTAAAATTAAAAATGGGTCCAGAGAAAAGGCTTCCCAGGGAACAAGGCAGACAGTTCAGACACACCGGACACAAGCTTTCCACACACCCTCCTGTGGCTCCAGCCAGTTGCTGGTCTGCGTGCTGCCGGGGAAGCCCCGTCTCTTCTGCAGAGCAGTGAGCATATGGGCCTTTCCACAGCCGACACAAACAGAGGAGGAGGAGGGAGAAGATGTGGCAGTAAAACACTGCGGCTTGCTTTGCTTAATTATGGTGGATGGGAGAACTTCAAATGTCAAGTAAGCATGTTTAAGATGTACATGAAAAAAAGGAAAAGGAGAGTTTTCTGGGAAGCTGGGTAATCCTCCTTAGACCTGGAGCATGGACATGTATTTTGCACAAGGCTGCCTGACTTTAGAGAATGAACATTTCAGAATGGCTTCTATTCCTGTCCTCTGAGTAAACTCTAGACCACATAAGCAAGCTGCAGCAATCTCTGCAGGACCAGCAGGAAAAGGTAGCATTCATTTTTCTTCTACTCTTACCTTTCCTGAAGCCATTCAGAAGTGGAAAAACAACCCCAACGATGCTTTAATTGCTGGTCAAAAATGAAGATTATTGTCACGGACAGAAAAAGAAGTAGAGCTTTACAGGTTTCACGTGGAGACTATTCTGTGCAGCTGTTTCTGGCATTGTTATAAACAGAGCTTCTTCCCATAGAGTGTTCTGATATTGGCGGATATTAGTGGGAGATTTTTCCTTTCTCCCCTGTGGTCTGGAGAAAGAGTACTGTAAGATCTTTAGTCCGGGAAGGTACAACTTATACTGCTGTACATTCAGGAAGAGGAGGAACTACATAAATGGCAAGAGTATTTGAGTTATCTGCTCTTCTTCAAGAGAAACCGTATGAAGAGATGACGTAATTACAAAATGCTGCATTATGGGTGTGTTTTGAGACATCCATTGCAGCTTGATTGAAACTACATGAAAAATATGTGTTGCCCTTTAAAGAAAAAAGTTAATATGGATGTGTCTTATTACAATGAAAACTAATTCCAGGTGAGGCTAAGTCCCAATTTTAAATTTCTTTTATTACTGTTTAGTTTAATATTAAAGTTTCTTTGGAACTATGTAGTCATCTCTATTGATCACTAAAACATAAGAGGATGTGTTCCCTATTCTTGTCACAATAATGCCAAACAAGAGATGACTTGCATAATAGTGATTAAATGCAGGTTCTTCCAGAGCGGAAGACAGACAGTAACTGAATCTTCAGCTGTTTATATTGTACCTACTTCAGGTAGAAACTTGAATATTCACGCCAACCCTTTTTGTTTTAAATGATACCATGAACCCTCACCATCTACTTAGATTTTATTTTGTTTTCTTTTTCCCTAAACTAGTTCATTTTCTTCTTTCTTGTTTTATTTTCTTCTTTCTTGTGCATCTGTATGGAAAGAATGCAAATACCAGAGATTGTTTTTTTCCTTTTTATCAAGGAACTAATTGCAAACTGTTTTTGTAAAGCCCCCACCTTAAGCAAACATGCAACCTACCCCAGATTTCTAGAGATATGAACAGAAGAGTTAAGTCAGTAGAGGGACGATAATCAAATGTTTGACCCACAAATATGATCACAATGTTGCAATCTTGTTATAAATGTATTTTTTTATAATATAGGACCTTTGTATTAGCATTTGACATCTATATCTTTAAAATGCTTCATTTCTGCCTCCAAAGCAGAGATATCAGAAAGTAGTTCTTTGTAGTAGTCTGGAGTTAGATTATGATCTTTTTATTCAAGTAAGCTTTTCATCTTACAGTGGAATTCAGGTATGATCCAGCTACAGGATTTTACTCAACGTAATGGCACTGTAACGTGTGTTGTTCCATATGTATATGAATGAGTTAGGTCTTGTACATAAACTAGAAATGAGGTTTGATGCAAAAATCAATTCTCTTTTCACACTTATTTTCCTCTTATCTTTGCACAGTATTCCCAGACATCAGCCTCCTTTCTTGCCCTCTTGGTGTGGGCATTTAAAAATAGAGAACCACTGTGACAGCCAGTACGTTCTATCAGTGGGAGTCTTCCTGTTGACCCCAGCAAGCATGGGAGGAGCCGTATTTCTCCCTGGGCAGGGCACACAGCAGAAGGCTGCATGGGAAATGGCTTCAGGGCAGTTTGGGCATGCACACAGAGGATGTGAGCTGCTGAACTCCGTGTTTCCAGCCCAGCACGTGGAGTTGGAAGAAGAGGGTTGAGCAGGGCATTTGAGGAGCAGCTGCGAGGTAGGAGAGTGGAATGGAGCCAAGGGCTCGAATTTTACATGTGGAAGAGCCACTAGAGCTGAAGGCAAAGTCAGACTGAGGCTTTGTCTTCAGTGCCAGAAAAAGGAGTAGAAGAAATAGTGTGTACTTTACAAGCTGGTACTAGCTATCCAGCTGTAAAAATCCTACACGAACAAGACCTCCAGTTTCTACCCAGAGTTCAATGCAGACTTATGAACCCTTACCTTCTAGGTTGATCTTGCTTAGATTATGTCACAGAGGAAAAAACCTGCCATTATGTTATTTTGATGAGGACTTTTAGAGCCACCAGATACAGCTTGCATATCTCAACTCTACTGCTGTTAAAAAAAAAAAAAAAAAGACTTTTTTTGGTTAGGTGTTTTCCTCTTGAAGGAAGGACACAACCTCACTACCCCTGAAAAAAGTGCTGCAGATGTCTTCCATTTCTTTTTGGGCTGCCAGTGTCATAAGATCAATTAAGTGGGCACCTTTATCTTCCTGCCTTACTATACTGTTTTCTGTTCTTCTACTTTCTACTGTTTTTCTTACCATTAGCTGGTAGCTAAATCTTACTGAATTTCTTTTGACTGAACAAGCAATGAAATGTTTTCATTATTTCTTGTTGGCCTATTTTTCAGTCCTCCCTTTCCTCCAAAAAAACTCTATCAATAGTGACCTGACTAGCAAGAAGCGTCTGTCATCTTTTTAGGGAAAAATATGAGATGTACTGTTGCCTAGTCTAGCAGTAAAACAAATGTTCATGCACAAGCTCTGTAGCTGTAGACAGAAAAGACTTTAGAGTTGTATGTATACATTGCACACCCCCTCAGTACAATAGAAGATGTCTCTGCAGACCCTTTTCTAGAACTTCACCTATTCCAAATTTTTACTTTCTCAAGCCATTAAATTTTCACCATTTCCTCTGGGAAATAACTCCTGCCTTAATGGACCCTGCTGCTTTTCCTGCTTAAATATGTAGCCTTTTTGACAGCATCTCGATACAGTTATGTCCTCTTACCATCTTAATCATTTCTGTTTGCTTCCTATTATTACAATCCTGGAGGTTAAGGAGCTATGAGCTCATTGCAGCATCTTAGTTAATTTGAATTGTACCAAATTTTCAAATTTTAATCTTCTAATTACTGGTGGATGAGTTTAGAAGCAGAAGCTGTGATTTTTCTGGAGTCACTGGCACAGGATGGGGTAGGTCTTGGAAGGCTAAAACCTTTGAAAAAGCCATGCTGCAATCTTCAGAGAAGTGCCCTGAATCCAAACCCCCATTAGCAAATTTGGGTCACAACTACTCTAAGCACAGTATATTCATGTTAAGAAATAGATATTAAAATCCTTTGCATTATCCTGTCTGCTTCGTACAAAAGCCTTGAATTCAAAATGCTATTATGGGAGCATGTGCCAATTCTGTCCTTAATTAACTCATTAGGCTTTACCCTGCCATCAATGGATTATATAAATATAACTAAGACCAAACTTCCCTGTTGACTAGAGGAAGTCTTGCTACTATTACTCCACTCATGTTCTGGTTTGGCATTTCCAGAGCCATTATTCTCCTCTAGAAGATGGCAAGCACTTCCTATGTTTGTGACTTTGGGCTGGATCCTAAAGTAGCAAAACCTGTCATAAATCTGTCTGCCCTTTCCAGTTGAGTTACAGCCCTGATTTACAGGCAGCCCTGATTTACAGGCTATTGACCTTTTTGATTGGGAAATTTGGTCCCAAGTGTATGAGTTGAAAAATAGTATTAACAATTCTGTGAAATCGAGACCTGAAATAAAACTCCATCTTTCCAATCTCTTACAGAGAGCAGCATCATTCCAATTAAATGTCTCTGAAGAACTAAGAAAAACTGTTTAAGGTTGCAAATGTCTTTTAATCACGCTTTCTGTTCCTCTGGGAAAATTCCAGCTGAACAAGAGCCTTGTAAGACAGCTCAAGCAACTGAAAACTTTAACCATATTGTAACTAAATTGAGCATCTGAAGATCTCATTTTGTTGCATTGCTTCTGTTTAAGATGTCAAGGCTGCACCTAGGCTATAAAGGGAGAGCGTTCTGAGAAAACAAGCATTTTGGGAAAGCAAAACAAAAGTCATTTATCTCTCAGATTGGGACCATTTGGCATGCTCCTGCTCTGTGAGGAAACATTCTTCACACCAGGTCTTCTCAGGAGATTATCTATAGGGAGAGCAAAGTGATTCCTACGGTGTGAAAAAGTCAAACTATCTATCAAGCATCAAAACAACCCCCTCTGAGGCGTGTTGGGATGTATTTCTCGGGAAACCCATGATGGTGAGAGTAAGATTGGAGGTGGGGAGAAGGAGATTTAGAAGAGAAAATACTCTTTTTAATAGAAAATCCTCTTTCTTGAAAGCATGGATATAAGATGTAATATTCCACTTGTTCTAATGTTTACCTTTTTAATCAAAAAAGAAATCTGTTGCTTGCAGCCAGGAATTTTCAAGTAAGAACAGTACAGGCGAGCTGTTGGAGCAGCACTGTGTGAATAGCCTGCTGCCAAGGCTGCTGCTGGACCTGATGCTCAGGGAGATCTTGTACTAGTGCGCTTCCCTGTGTGCCCCTTCTGCTTTGTGATGGCCAGCTAACTTGAGTATCACAAATTTACCTGTGGGTGCATAACCTCAGTCACAGCTTTGTCTAAGATTTCACGTTGCCTTGGAAATGCTTAACTTCCTAAAATCATCGGCAGTATGTTTCAGCAGGCAGTGTGGATTCCAACGCCTTGGGAGACATTTGACTTACCAGTTTTCTGCTTGTGCTGCTCTTGCAAGAGGCTGTTGGTAGGGTTATATTTACTATGCAGGTACCCACGATTTTTTAAGACATGCAAATAAATGAAGATTGAAATCTATTTTCTTGGTTACCCCCTCTGTGCGCTCACAAGAGCTGAGATATCTTACTTGTTTGCCATACGTCTAAGGTCATGAAAAAAGCTCATAGTATGCGTAACTAAGATGTACTGTATAGAAAGGGCTAGTAAAGGCTTGCTGCTCAGCATGGAGTTCAGCCATCTGAGAAGGTTTACAAGACTGAGGTTAAGATATAAGGTCCATATCCTGTAATGCAATGCAGTTGCTTGAATATCTCTCCCTTTTATTCTCCCGAAGACTGCTTCTTATTTCAAATGTGCTCAGATAGCTGGGAGCATTTAACCTTTATTTACTCAGAAACTAACTTCGCTACTTGGGTTTGTGTGTGTGAATCATGAGATCACCATTGCTCTTCTTCCCACAAAGATTCCTTTAAACTGAGCTGCCAGCTATAGATGGTGCCAGCTGACTTAACTCTAGCATAAGGCTTACCTGAGTCCCATTCATTCAGGAGCTGGTCCCACCTGCTTTCTGCCAGAGTAGGCTGTGGTTATGACTACAACACCTTGATGAGCGGAAATAGCTGCAGTTCTTCCTTTTTCCCCAGTTTATGCGTCTGTGCTGTTAATAAAAAAGGACATATGTCCAAGAGCATGTTTTTATTCATGGAGGCTCCACAGAGCAGTTATCAGCTGTACATGAAGGACAAAAAGAGATTTCTAGAAACAGTGCAGTGGTGACTAAGTCTTTGTGCGAGTTGTTAGCGAGATGCCAGGATGCACTAACGAGTCTATGAACATGAGGTTCCTTTGCTTTGTATTACTCATTCAAGAAACAGGAAAGAGATTACACCAAAGGGAACTTGATGCTGCAATGACTGTATAAAAACTCCCTTCTCATCTTGCAACTTCTTTGAAATGCTTGGTGTGCCAAAGATTTTCACAATCTGAGCACTCCACTACAATTTCCTCTGCAGCACCATGTATCCTCCACCCTGCTCTACACTTTCATTGCACTTCCTACAATATATTCACATTGTCGTATTGTATTGTGTTGACCCTGGGAATCTTGCCCGAGTCTTGAGTGAGCTGAGTGGACTTTGTTATAATATAACTGTGGATATCAATAACGTTAATATTCATGCAAATGATGGCTTGGTCTCATTGTAGAAACATGCCCCCACCTGCTTCATGGAATGATGTTTACTTATTGATGCTGACTCTTGTCTGTGAGACTCAGCTGTTTTGTGGTGCCAGCTGTAAAGCTGATGCTTACACTGTTATTCTGTTTAAAGAAATGATCATTAACAATATTTAAGATTCATAGTGCTCCATTGTAAATGCTGATAGGTCTAGAGGTAATTTTCGCTTCTTATTAATGTCAGGCATAAACTTGATGAGTTCATTAACTGGATTTATGCAGTTTGTTGCTGATGACAAGAAAAATATTAAAGCTTTAGTTAACACCTTTTTTCATGCATACAGAACAGGCTGAGCTTTTGATTTGCTTATTTGAGCTTCCAAGTCGCTGCATATATACGGTTTGCCTGTATGTGGATTATATGCTCTTAATGAATATTAACAATGCTGTTCTCTATGTATTTGGATTGACTTTGACTGTGAAAGGCAAAGAAGATGTTTTTCCAAGTTTTGGCAGTAGATGCCAAAGACTTGTTATAGAAGAATCATGAGAAGTTTCAGATCCCAGTTCTGGTACCTCAGGGTATTCAGAAGTGCCAATGGCCAGGTGCCACATGGAGGATGGCAGGATCCCCAGCAGTGCAGGCTGGATATAGACTGGTTATGGTGCAGCTTTGCACTTAGAGGGCCCAGGCCTGCAGAGTGCCCTGGCAGCTAATGGCATCCTGGCAGCCACAGCAAGTGAGGGCACGACCTGCAGGTCCAGCAAAAGAATCGGTCTCCTTTAGCAGGCACTTGTGAGGCCACAGTTGGTGTGCTGTGCCTGGTTTTGGGTCCCTTTGGATTTGTTTACCTTTAAAGAGGAAACAACTGCAGAATCTAATTTCAATTTACTATTATCAGAAGGTACATCACAGAGAAGACCAAGCCATCATTTCCTCAGAGGGAAACAGGCAAAAGGACAAGAAGCAATGCTCAAATGCTACAGCACTGGAAACTCCAACTGGGTAAAACACGATGGGGAAAAAAATGTCCCACTGAAGCTGGTCAGGCATTTAGATCAAATCTCCAGGGAAGTCATGGGATCCCCATCCTTGGAGATCTTCGTAACTCAGCTGCCTGCGGCCATGGGGAACCTGATCTAGTTTTGAAATTAGCCCTACTTTTAGCAGAAGGTTGGGCTACACACTTCTAGGTGTCTCTTCCAACCTCTATTTTTCTGATTTTTTTAGAGTATCCAATTTTTAAGCAGGTTTTTAAGTCTCCATTTTCTGGACCCACAAAGAATAGTGTACGTGACACTGGGATAAGACCCCAAGAATTTAATCTCTCACTGGCAGCAGTACTGCTGCACTAGAAACACCAAACTGAAGAAAGATCATAAGAACAATCTCAGCCCAGGGTAGTGAAGGATTTGTAAAAACGGGTCTTGCCTTTCAACTACAGGTTTTCTTCTCCCTGCAATGCCCTGTTCTCTGAGCCTGACTTTGAACTTGCAATTCCTAAGGCAATTATTCAGCCTTTTGAGTTGTCCTTGTTGTGCACACCCGGTGTGAAGAGATAAAGGACAATAGCTTGAAATGAAATTCACTGATTTGTATTAGCTTGAGGCCTTTTTCTCTGCAAACCTAATGCTGTTAGTAGGGCCAGGAAACAACAAGCAGTTGAAAGTAAAGGCCATTTTATGTGGCCTAATCAGAGGATTACATTGGGAGAACATCCACTTGGCATGAAAATAGAACAGCAATTGTAGAATTTTGTCTCTGGAAAATTCCAATCCTTCCATCTGAACCAATTCATTTTTGCATGTGTGATTTCCAGTATCGTAAACGTCTGGAAAACTGAGAATTCAAGCTCAGAATTCATCAGTACGGAAAATGCAAAGTCTTTTTTATTAAAAAAAAAAAATAATAATTCTAGAGGGATATTTCGTTTGAAGGATTAGAGGTATGGGATGGTATGCTTAGTAAATTATTTCTAACCCATTTAGGAATAAGAGATTCTTAATTTTTTTAATTAAAAATGCATTTTTCACTAAAAAATTGCTGGTGTTGATATTTTTTCCCCACATTATCTGTTTTGTTTTTTTTTTTAAATATATTTCCAATCGCATGCTATTGGCAAGCTCTCTCAAGAATACAAATCTTGAGCCATTTAATAAAGCATTAGTACAGCAATCTATTGAAATAAAATGTTTATTTACCTATAGCATCTGAAAACAGAATTCACTTGGGTAAAATTTCGGTACAATTTATCCCCTGAGCTTCAGTAAATATTGGTGCAGCTGCATGCTTTAGGGCATTGAACAGAAAAAAAAAGAGACATTAATTATATCTTTTAACATGGCCAAGACACAATTTACTGTATTACAGTAGTCAAATAGCTTACTTTTTTTTTTTTAAAAAAAAAAAAAAAGACACTGTCTACCAAAAAATGCTTGTGCAGGGCATTGTGCACTGGGTGTTTTCCTTCTCAAAGACATTGTCACCCTTTATACAAGCTGTCACACTGTCAATTCTGAGATTTGATTAGTGTGCAGGAAAAGAGGGGGGAAACAAGTAGCAAGAAGAAATTCTGCACCTAGGTAATGGCTTCCGGGGGTGTTTTTTGACCACAGATACAGTGAGTGAGGATTTCAAAAAGGGACGAACAATGATATGACTATGTATACTTGTTTACATCCAGCATGTGTAGTTTAAGCAGGACTGATCAGACATATTTTTTTAGGAACTTGCTCACTCAAACCAGTGGATTTGATACATTGTGTCTTAGGCCAATTCTATATCCATTTAATTTGGGAAGGTGATGTCCCAAAATTTTTCTACTTCTTTAAGCTCTTTCTTTTCCTTCTTCTAATTCATTCTCTTAGTCACGTCCAAATAATGATAGTAGTGGATGGAAGCCAGAGGAGCAGATTAAATCACTTAGCACATTGGTCAATGTTCAGCATCTTTAAACGTACAAACGTTGTATACTCTTAGCACCTTCTGGCTTTGCCATAGTGCGGCCCCAGCGTTGTCCTGAAAAGTGGGATCTTTACCATGTGAGTAAAGCCAATACACACAAGGTCAAGTGAGGTATTTCTTTACTGTGGGTTTGTGCAAACCTGGGAGCTGGGTGTTATTCCTCAAAGATACCTCTCATTTGTTTATACAGTCTGAATTAAAATAATTAACATATTCTTTATTTACCATAACATATTCTTTATTTATCTACAGGTGACTACAATTCTTTGTCCTAAAGCTAATTGGCTAACTAATTTCTAGTTTCCTTTCAAAGTGGTAGTGTATCTAATCGTACTACACATACTTGGAGGGTAGGGGGCTTTAAGGGACAGAGGGTCCTTCTAGCCAAGGGGAGGATATTTTGGTATGTTTATAAGGTAAATTCACAGTAAGTTCCTGTTAGTCAGTGCTTTCTGCTATCAGTTCTAAACCCAAGGCTAAAGATACTTGGAATTTACATTTTCCATTGGCATCTCCGTTAGCATCTTTCATTCAACATCTTTTCATACCAAGACAAATTCAGCAGGCACCCCCTCCTGTCAGACGGATAAACATGTCTCTTTCAACATCAAAGATGAGCTCAACAAACAGTCCAGGCTGGCCTGTCTTTCTAGATATCACTAGTTTTTAACATTTGCTAGGTCTTCTCCTCGATTTTGTTTATATGTCACTTATTATAACAGTGCAAAATTTCTATTTAAATAAGTTAAGGAGTCTGACCAATTATCTTCATTTTTTTCCCCCTTTTCATCACTTCAAAAATCATGAAAAAATTATCTTTTTCTTCTTTGTGTCTGTGTCATGGTCTTTGCATTTGAAGAAAATAGTTTCTGGATCTTTAGCTGGCAACTGATGGTAAAATCTCCAGCAGAGAAGGGAAAGGCTTGGCTGATGGGACTTTGCAGGTATGCATCCTACAGTGCTGTCTGCTGGAGGGGGAGGAGTGAGGGACACCAAACACTTCTCAAAGCATACTTTCTAGAAAAGTTTATAATGTTGGAACTTGTGCGCGTGTTCTTGAAAGGTTATAAAAATATAAACATTATGAGCATGATTCTGCTGTCATTTTTGACACTGCACCACTGCTGACACCTTTGGGGGGAAAAACAGATGCACACTGGCATGAATAAGGATAGAATCTCTTCCCATGTCTGGTCCTGAAGCTCTTGCCCTTAAAACTTTCTCAATGAACTAAGCCTCATGCTTTCTGTTAGTATGTGCCTTCTCCAATTACAGCTCAAATTTTTCAGGAACTCTTCCTCTAACGCAACAAGGCACTCACCTGGGCTGAAATTTCTGAACATAAAAGGTGGTATTCAACTCTCCTAACTTTTGCCATCTAAAAGTTACATGAAAAGCATTGAGTGGCTTCCATGCAAGGAACTACTTAGCAGCTTAGGGTTATTCAGCCTGGAAAATAAGACAGCTGGTTCAGCATGAGACAACTGATTGTTGTGAGAGTAAATGTCTACAAAATCTCGGATGGGGTGAGTACGCTTGATTGCTCAGTATCTTCCAGCACATGACCTAGAAGGCATCATATTAAAATACCAAGTGGATGGTTCAAAACAAACAGAAGAAGGTAGTTCTTGACATGTGAGGTTAGCTGGGCAATTCTTTGCCACAGCAGCCGTGGTAGCTAAGAGTTGGCACTGCTTCAAGAAGAGAATAAGCTTATGGAAGAATAACTATTACATATGTATAAAACTACACTTTTCTCAGATAATTTTATAGCTGCAGTTGTTGAAGGCTGAAACAGTATTTCAGAGAGTAGCATGTATAGGTTCCCTATTTTTACACAGTTTTCTTTTGGCCAATGTGGCAAATACAGTGGGGCTGGGTGGACCATTGGTTTGATGTTGTATGCCCATACTTATATTCTTGACTGTGGCCTGCTGTATTTACTACCAGTCAGTCAGCTGGATATGTTATAGTAGCCTTGTGGTGAAGATACTGAGTCAGAGCTATCATGTCCTCTTTCTCATCAGGTAAAGTAGATGGCATGTGAACAAAAATGCAATCATTTTTTTTTTCTCTGAGATAGTTAACCTATTTACTCCTTAAAAAGTATTTATTCATCCTTTATATACATGCTTGTATGATATAGTAAAGAACAGAAATATATTTCCAAGGACTTGATGAAATCTGATGATAGGAAATTGATACATGTGAAATTCAGATCGCAAAGGAGGTATAGAATTTTGGGGAGCATAAATAAACAAACTGAAATATTGACATATTAGATCCTCTTTTAAATAGATTTTAAAATCAAGACTGCATGTTTTTGAAAAAGGTGCAATGCCACTCAACTGGAATTTAAATATTTGATGCAGAGTTTAATGCAGGTTTCCTTGTGTGACAGCAAAGATGTTCTTTAACTTCTGTCAGACCTTTTCTGACTTGAAAAATCAATGAAACAAATATTAAGAGGTAAAATAGAGGTAAAATTAGTTTCGTTTCTCTGGAAGGAAATAGAGGCACAAGAAGTGATGCATCCAAGTTTGCATTGGGATGGAGACTAGCCTTTCTGACAGCCGACTTACTGCTTTGATGGCTAGACTAGGTACTCTTGTGAAGAGCTTTCCAATTGTATCAGCAGATCTACAATGACTAAAAAACCATACTCAGCTTCTCAGAGAGTACAAGTAAGCACAGCATCCTAGTGCAGATGCACAGATTTATACCAGCCAAAGAGACAGTGTACAAAATCTGTCAAGGACAATGTAGAAAAAATGGCATACTTCTAACTCTTGTAATTGTTTCCTGAGCTAATTTGTAAGAAGGGCATGCACACAAAAAATCCAGCATTGAGCTAAGACAACATTATCTCAAATTTTGTTAGCTAATCTTCCATCTGTAACACATGCTTTGTTTGGATTATCTACGGCATGCACATTTCTTACTGAATTTGTTTTCTTTGGATGATGGGAATATATTCAAGGAAATTAATTTGCAAATGGATACAGTCGCTTCTGGATGAATGGATTCTCTCTTGGCACTTGAGGTATGGTGTTGTGAGTATCTGGACTGCTGGCATGCATGGGAGTCTCTGGATTGCTTGCCAGATATCTTCCTATAATGTTCTCAGGAAATGTATGTGATAAGTTTGTAGTGTGGGGAGCAAACAGGAAACTTCCGCCTGCCACCTTAGAGCTAGTCTGAGTTAGAGAAGGGGAAAAAAAAATCACATAGTAGCATGTTTCTTTTAATGCAACTGCAGGTGGAAGCATATGTGTGACTGCCACTGATGTTTTGTCCCAGTCAAGCTTTTCCCATTTCAAGTCTTTCCAAGGCCCTGCTGTGGAAATTCACAGTAGAACTGGTTACAACCCAACTGGTTTTAGTTGACAGCTTTGGCTCCAGTATGTTTTTGTTTCATGTTTATACTCTAGGCAAACTGGAGACTATGCATCCCTTACAGGCTGGGGCTGAACACAAAGAGTTGCCAGACATTCTTCTGCCTGAAGGAAGGGGTAACAAGCCACCTCAGGATACCAGAGACTCACACAGCTGTGACTTGTCTGCAACATCAAAATAAAAATCAGAAGTGAAAAGAGAGAAAAGAGACAGTCCATTATAGTTGCAGCAAGTGGGGAAGTAATACAAAGAATCAGGTTAAAAAAATCTTAAAAATATTAAGATTTGGATACATTTATGAGTAGAAAAGTGAGTCTAAAAACATAACTTCTGGAAGATCCTATTTCTTTGTTTTTTCAAGCTCTAGATGTTCTTTCTACTGACCTATTTTGTGGTCATTGCTGTACTAGTGGAGGGGAGGAGACTGGGAAGTTCATTCCTATTTGTAGCTCTGTGGAAGTGGTATTCCTGATGCAAAACAAACAGTATAAAGTTCTGGCTTCTGTCAGAAGCCTCTTGTTCTTGTTTAGGGCTCAGCTTTTAATGGAGATAGGACTGAGAAAGCTTTGTTTCAGAGTAAGGGCCTGGTGGCAGACTTGAGGGCAGATTCCTCTTGCCTGGCTGAGATGCCTTAAAAATTGGATCTAGTATAAGCTGGTTATCTGAGCTCCCTCTGTGGCTGCTTTAGAGAGAAAGGCATCTCTAAAAGGCATTTTTTCCCATCTTAAGATAAATGTCTTGGTTAGCAAGATGACTAAATTCCAAAAAGTGCTTATATCTCTCCTCTGGCAAAAGCAGGAGGCCTGACAACTAGATTAAGCTAAACATCTAGTTGTTAGATGGCTACGGTTAGGTGATATAATCCCGTAATTAGCCAGATGCATAGAGTCAATTTACAGCACCCTGGATATTATTTTCTTCCATTGGGCAGACAGCAACAAAAATGTTCTCATGAAAGAGTGAAGACTTCTGAAATAAGCATATGGACAGTCCTTTAATTTCTTCCAGTATCTTTTGTACCAGAGAAAAATAAAGATCTTGGAGTCTATTTCTCAACCGGATCAGATGCTGAGGTGGTGAATGCCATGGAGAAGTCCTGGGTGTTCTTCGTGTTGAGGTGCAGAGACACCAGGAAGAATTGTCAAGTAAGACAGGTTCCCCTATGCTGGAGAGTGAAAGCCTGAGTCAGGGAGACCAGCTGGAGATACTATGGAAATCTGAAAACAAAACCAAAAAAACACCCACCTTATTAAAATAGATTCCTCGGAGTCCAAAGATGACAAATCCTCTCTACTAGGAACTGGCAGAGCTAGAATATAGCCTAAGTTAGAATTTTTGGGGTTTGTGTGTGCGCATGTATGTGTGTGTGTATATATATATATATACACATGCGCAACATCTCGATATGTTTGTTTCTTTTACTTATCTGAAGGTAAAGAGCAAACATTAATCTTAAGGCTTAAGAAAAATGACTTTACCAAAAATATTTTAATCTCTTTGGTTGGATAAAATAACCTTACAATCTAGGCTGGGGTCAATTTTTCAACTTGTGTAAATCAACTTCCATGGAAGTCATTCTTGTGCCTTCCCCCTTCATTTTTCACAATTCCTTGGTCTCATACCAGTACTGAAAAAGATAGAATGACATCTCATGTCCTTGGGAGATTTAAGGCCTTACGATGAGCTATATCTAAAGAAAAATATATTCCAGGGGACCCAATTACAATATCTTTATCCCTGCAATACAATTAAAGCATGACTCCATTTCTGCAGTGTAGAAGAGACCTAAATTCTGCCTTCAACCATGCTAAAGCCTCTTTATTCAAGGTTATAGCATGGTTTGGGAATATGATTGAGGCTTTTTACACAGTAGAAAGGATTGTCCTTTAACTGTATTCAGGTCATGTTTGAAGCTGCCCACGCAACAGAATCTATGACCTTCATGGGAGCACGGTGGTGGGGTAGAGATCTCCTTTGACAAAACTGTTTTGTAATGTCATGGTTTAATTGCAAGGGTCACTTTGTTTGCCAATAAACTTATGGGCGAATGGGGAGCAGTGATGTTGTGCTGTACATGAGGTGACAATGAGTATAGTTCCTTGAACATAGTCGATTATAAAGGTCTTGTAGTGTCATGTGAGTGATGAGATTCAGGGACGATCAAAAAGTTTATAAATGTGTATCTAGTTAACTAGCAGTTGGAAAAGTTTGTGCACTCTGCGCTCCTTTACAGAGGAAATGGATGTGGATTAGACAGTCAGGAGAGAACCAAAGTCTTCTGTCTAGCAAGAGGCAGACCTGAGAAAATACGTTCCGACTGCAGAGTTCGAGGGCAGAACAATACAAATGTTGCGATATTAAGAACTTTAATGAAGATATCCCTATTGGGGGGGTTAGTTGTTCATTAGGGTGAAAAATACTTTAAAAGTATAACGGAAAATGAAGGAATATTTTGCTCTGACACTTTCTGAACAGTTTCTTATTTTAAAAAGCTTTTTTCATATTTTCCTTCAGTTCCAGTAGAAAACTTCCAGGTCTATTTTAAAAAGTGTAATATACAAGAGTGAGAGGAATGTATTGCCTCAAAACAAAACTTTTCATTTCATCTGAATACTGTTGAGCTCTTCCATTTGCCCAAGAATAAATTTAAATTGTAAAATTCCCAATCACACGCTTAAGGAAATAATTTAAATTAAAGAAATTTTTCAATAAACCAAAAATGTATTTACAATTAATTACAGTATCCAGTAGCTATAGCTCTCACTTGAAGCACTCCTAGCTATCTTGACTGATGTGTCAGATCGCATACTAAATGCTACTTAATGCTATGGGAAGTTTCATCTGTTTCTGAAGAAGGCAGGGCCTGCAGAAGTGGAGTTCATCATCATCACGGCTTGGCTTCGCGAACGAAGATCTGGGAAGGGCTTTCCCCAAGCTCGCTACAAGCGATGAGTGCACCCTTCGGGCCTGCGCGGTGGATTTTTTAGGTGAGGTGCAGCGTGCGCAGAACTGGCCCCACCCTTTACACCTGAGGTTCATCTGCCAGGGCCCAGCGAGCTTGGACAGCGAAGTCCTCGGGTCGTAGGTTTGGTTAGAGTGTCCTTCTCTTAGATGATGGATGCCTTACAAGGCTAAACGAGCTCCATCTGCCTGGGTTTGGAGTCAGAGTTGTCCTTCTCCTAGGATGGCTGCCCGAAGGCTAGTGAGCCCATCCTGCCCATGGACACACTTTGTCTGACCCTTCAGTTGAGACCTGTCAGGCTTGGGAGACCCCACCGGAGGCACATGCCACCACCAGCACAGCTCTCAACCTCACAAGGGCACGCAAGCTCCTTCCCCACAGCAAGGGGGTGCCCGTGAAAGAGTCGCTGCTCTACCTCCAGACATCACAGACCCAGGCACGGGGCAGCCAGGGCCTGCCAAGAACGGGAGTCCTGGAAGAGAAGTGGAGTTACTTTCCTTGTAACACCAGTGTCACAGAAAATTGATTAGTATGTTTGAAACTGTGACCTCTCTAGCTTGCTAGCGGATTTCTTAAGACTTTAGTGGCATAAGCAGCCAAACATTCAGGAGGTACCATAGGACTCCCTGGGTCTTTCCACCTTGGTGTTGGCATATGTATTTATGCACATTTGTACATCGCAGGTACTCACACAAAAATATCATTTAACGGAACAGAGAAGAAAAGCTTAATGGTCTTCAGCCCCTTCCATGCACAACTTACGTCCTGCTGTGACTTTATACTTAAGCACAGAATAAGCAAAACTAAATGTACAATGCTACATCACTAAGATCATCTTAATGATATCTGACAACCTGCCAAAAGGCAAAGGAGAGGGACAGGGCAACAGACTGCAAAACTGCGCAGTAACTAGTGCTGATCTGCCAAAAAATATGTTGAGCCCTTCTGGGAAAAGGTTTGGATTATCTCAAAAGTGATGCTGTTGTGCTTTCCACGAGTTGTCTCCAGAGAGCTGGTGGGATTTGCATGTGATGAGAAATATTATCCTGCCAGAGACAGAAAAAAGGATAGAAGGCTTGGCTGAAGTATTGAAAATTAATAAGATCCCTGTAAAAATTAATCACTCCTGCCTCTTCATTCTGTCCCCTAACATGAGGAATAAAGTACATTTTACTGATCTGCAGTACTGCAAATACAGGAGGCCAAACAGAGAGCTGAACAGTATTTAGCAGCATATGTCAGTCACCAAATATCATGACCATGGAAGCTTGTCATATCAAAGAACGGAGAAGGAGCTCTAGAAGAGCAACTTCATTAATTTTATAGTAAATATTTATGCCTGTGAAAGCAGAATAGGTATGAACAGTAACCCAGAGTGCCAAGCTGAGGAAAGATCAGGGTCTGCTGAACAAAGACGACCCCAGTCTGCTTAGTCTCACCCCAGTGAAGTCAGGAGTCCCTAGCTATGGGACTGCTGCTCTGCCTTGGCTTTCCACATGCTCTGCACCCACTGACAGCAGTCAAAACAACCCCGTGAGGCTGCCCTGATGGTAACAGAGTTCTCTTCTTTCCCCGTGTCCCACTTCCCCATGCTAAAACATAAAGCAGGTAAGAGGCTTGTGTAGTAGAGAGCTTTCACCGCCATGTGATATGGATGCATATACTCCTGCTCCCAGGAAGGAAAATGTTGAGCAAGCCTGCCTTCTGACAGGGATGAACATACATTTCTACAAAGCATTTTTTTCCTAGTATCATTTTCCCTCATGAAACATGCCATGACTCCCACGTGCTAACTGCTAAACTTAAAACAAACAAACAAACAAAACCACACCAAACCAAAACCTCACCCAACAAATGACAAAAACTATTAAAGATGTTTATTTCTTTTCTAGGATGAGATGAGAGAGTGGGAAATAATTAAGGACTGTTATTTTTTTCTTTTTTTTTTTATGGCACTGGGAATAGCAAGTAATGAAACTATTTACAATCTTAAGTAAATGTGAAGTTGTGTATAGTAGCAGTGGGTAACAGACAGGAGCCTATAGAGGGTGATGGGCTGAGGAAGGTGATGGAGGAAGAGAGCTCCGAGTGTTGAGAGATATGTTTTAGAATCCCTGACAGAAAAATTGGAATAAGGAAGAGGAACTGTAGTGGAAAGGAGAGAGATGGAAAGATAATGAGAAGTTGGGAAGCAG
>NW_010413570.1:24023-28791 GCF_000710305.1 Buceros rhinoceros silvestris
ATGTAGTTAAACCTACTCAAGGCAGCAAGAATTAGAGCAGAAAGTGAGAAGAGAAAATGAGATTGAAAAGCTTCACTAATGCATGGCACAAAAAGCACATAAACTGAAGGGGAAAAAATGAGGAAAACAAGATGATCACCTCTATTTCTGATACAGCTGAATGGCAAATCATTTTGCTTATATGCTTGTGTGTGTGCATGCATGTGTGTTAAGTAAAATAAGGCATTCCCTGAGTTTGAAATATTTCCTTTACCATCAGGGTCCCCCTTTTAGGGCTGTAGATAGTGATAAGGACGATAATATAGAATAGTTACTTCATGATTAACTCTGGCCCTGTAACTCTCCCTGCTATTCCACATCTTTCATTTCTGGTTATAGTTTTGGCAGATTTGCCATGACCGTTTGAACTTCCGGATTTTCCATATGTGTATGCCAGTACAAACCACCAGGGAGTTTCTTCTCTCTCCACATCTTCAGTATGTGGATTGGATCACTGCTTGATGTCTACAGATGGAGTGCAGTTGAGGTAGATTACTTATAAGTAAACAGTTCCTGCTTGGAACTATACCAACTTTGAGCCCCTTTACAGAACACAGGGAGTTTGAAGAAGATTATAGTATCCAAATTCAGGTCACCTTCCACCTACCAAGAGGTGGCGGTGGAAACTGGACGAAAAATTGTACTGACAAAATCAATCCTGGTTTGCTCAATCTGTATTTACTGGGTTCTGAGAATGGAGCATTCAGAGCGCTCTCATATACTAGCAGCAGGCAAAGTTCATTCACATCAGATTCTTCTCTTCTACCCTTTAAGCAGTATAATGTAAAAGCCACACAAATAGAAATAAAACTTCTAAAAGCCTGCAAAACACCCCAGCAATATATTAGTAACTTTCATATACCTCTCAAATCTGAAAAATTCTTTCTGAGCACTAAATGGATATTTCTGAGTGCTACAAACAACTTGCAATAGAAAAACCCCAACTTTTATGTTTTGGTGAAGGCTGTGACAAAGACTCAGAATTTTCACTGACTTAGGAAGCCAGTGATATTTTGGGCTATATAAGCAACTCTGCTCTTCAGAGTTCGAACATGAAAAGTATACTATCTTTACATCAGAAATCTAGTTGACATTCGTCTGTTCCAGGAACCTCTGAATCATTAGCTGTCTGCTCCACTGTGTGTTGAGACAATATCCTAACTTCCCTTACCTCACTTCACTCTTACTCTTTTTATATATAGATAGGCTTATATATTTATATTTTTTCACACAGTCACATCCCAATGAAAATTATTTTACAGTCGTGCTAAAGGAATGCAAAGTCATTCACTCAGAATTGAGGCGGTATCAAAAATTACGTTACCGCCAACTTTATTTTGTCTTACAATTCAACTGCTATGTGTAGTGCTAACCTTTCACAACATCATCACCACGTGGATTTTTCATAGGACTCCTGCTCCACTTGCATGTAGGCTGCAGTGTGTCCTGGGAGTGAGTTGGCTCTCCATAGTGGAATTGCCTCTTTTTTGGGGGGAAATCTGATGTATGAGCTGAATGAAAGATGGGGGCAAAGAAAGATGAGATAATCTTGTGAGTAAGGAAGCTGAAGGGCACTTAGAAATGGTAATGTGGTCCCACTTCTACACAGAGTCCTGGAAAAAATATTTGGCAAGTCACCAAAAATATTTGTCTCTCTTGCTCTGTTTCTCACTTTTTGGGGGGATGGTATTGTTTTAAAATTGGGTCCTGGAATCTCATCTGTATAGAAGCTGCTGTCTGGCTAAGTAGGAGTTAGCCTGCCCAACTGCATGCTTCTTACTTCGATCTCGTTGAAACTCATTCTCCCACTTATGAAATACTACTCCGTACTCATGCAAGGGTTAAGAATAATTCTTTGTGAAACAGTAAAAAAGAAAAAAGGTGTAGAAAAGCTGACATAGAAAAAGGCCTAAAGAATTCATTGTTCAATTAAAATTTGGGTCTTGTTAAGTTTGAGTTGCTCGTTTGTGATTTTGAAAGCAGAAGTGCAGCATCTGCAGAATCGGTGTTCTCTATGAGAAAATATCTATTACTCCAACAGTTCTCAATTGTTTCTGAGGGAAAAACCAAACAATATATCCCTTCAGCATTAAACTGCATGAATGCTGTCTTAAAGGAATTGTAATTTGGGGCTGCATATGGACCTATGCTAATAAATTAAGCAGCTGGCAGGAATGTTCCCAGACAGTAAAATCCTATTGTCTGTATCATAAAAATGTAAAAATATTTCTTGGCATGACTTCGGCCTGAGCCAAATAGCACTTTTCCCAAACAATTACACGGTCCAGGGACCATCCCTAGTAGGCAGTTAGCGTGTGGGTATCGTGTTTTGAAGGATAAGAGAATTGACAGCATGTTCCTATACTACTGTGTGTCTGCTGGTCTCAGTAACAGACAGCAACCTTGGCCCAGCTAGTTTACAAGTATAAACGCAGCCAGGAGAGCCAGGTCCCAGGCCAGATTATCTATCAAAAAATATTGTTCATGTTTCCTCTCACCTAAACATGTTGTTGCATTATGAGACCCAATGGAATATGGACATATGGAGTATACCACAGAAAATAACACTTATTCCAGGGGCGTGTCGTGGTTGGAACCTAGCTGGCAGCTAAGCACTACGCAGCTGCTCGCTCACTCCTTCCTACCCCTGGAGGTGAGGAGTAAAAAGGTAAAAGTAAAGCCACGTGTGTTACAATAAGGAGAGTTTACTTGTACAACACAAAGAGAAAGAGAAAACAATAGTAATAACAAGAATAAAGTGAGTGACACGCAATGCCCTGCTTACTGCTGCCACCACGCTGAGCTACTCTTTGAAACTGCAAGCCCTGTCTGGCCAGCTGCCCCCTTGTATATACTGTGCATGATGTCAGTATGGTATCAAATATCCCATTGGCTGGTTTGGTCCTGCTATCCTGGCTGTGGAAATTAACCCTATCCTAGCTGAAACCGGGACAGCGCAGAACTTGAATGTGACTCCCATGACATAGCTAACCACCGCAGGGTAACATGTTTTAATGTAGGTTATTTTCTTCTGAGAGTTGAGGAAAGAGGGAGGCAAGACCAATTTCTGTGAACAGGTCCCACTGAAACACTTTGCAAGGACACTGAAATGATTCATGAACTGAAAATACTTGAAACTTCTGATTTACAAAGAATTATGATACATAAAAATTTAGTTATGATGTATAATGGAAAATATTTTTGGAATATCAACATTTCCTCTTTTTTTTTTTTTACTCTCCATAAAGACAAATTTCCTGCCCGTAAGAGTGCATGAAGTAGGCTGTGTCCAATATGATTTTGATTCCATCTGGACTTCCCACTCCACTTCTGTTTCATTTTACAGTTGCAGGGTTAATATTGCCCAGGAGTGGGTAAGTGATGCACAGCTACCTGTCTAGACACAACAAAGGGCAGTGATGTTCAGGAGCATGGAGATGTTCTTCTGCATGCAACCCCTGGATTAGTGTCTCTAAAATAAATTTTACCCACTGCGGAGAAATGTTGGATTTGTAAAATCTAGCAAGAAGGTTGCCTGTGAAACCATGGCTGAAAGAGGAAGTTTTCAGTGCCATCTCTCTTAGGAGCAAACCAGCAGAGAAGCCTACCTACTAGTGCAAAGCAATGCCTCAGGCTGGCAAGTGAAGAGCACAGGCAGCGTCCCTGGCTCCCACACAAAGCTGTGACGTTCATGTTGAGGAATACAAGGAATAAGCTCTCATCATCTTTCTTCCCATGAAGTCTAAAAGATTTAATCTGATACACAAAGGGGGAGAAATCCGCATGTGCTTCTTGGGAAAGTCTGCTCAGTAACTGTAGTCTTTTGATCGGAAATCTTGTCTTATCTGTGTGCTCAGTTATTCTCATTTCTTGATGAGGTATGAGTCATTCACATCCTTACTTTATTCTCTTTCTTGTGACCTCAGGTTCTTCCTTAGTTTGCCTTTCAAGAGGAAACCTTCCCTTGAAGCGACCCTTCAAGTTAACTTCCCTTGTTGGTGTTCACCATAATAACCATTCTCTTCCTCTCTTTGCTCCCTCAGTGTTGCTCCTAGCAGCTGTCCTTTCAAGATTGTCTTCCCTTTGTATCTTCACTTAAGTAAAATTTTTTCACAGCTGCCACCCACTTCTCAGGCTCAGTCCCCTTCATCCATGCAGATCCTTACTGTTCTCATTGCTGGTGGCTATCCTTGGTAGTTGTCCTTCCTCTTGTACTTCTCAGCATTGACCCTTCAGAGTGTCCATTACATCTGTAGTTCCCCATGATCCCTTTCTCTATTGCCAAGTTCATATTTCTCAGCAGAACTTTCCCTGCAAAGTGATGCAGTTTTGGAACAAGCTTGTGCAAGCCCTCATAAAGCTCATCTGCCCTTTCTGGTACCCAGTACCATAATGGTAAGATGATTCTGGGCTGCAGTTGGGCACAGGCAGCTGCTATCAAAGCACTGTGGGTCATCCGCCATGACAAAATACGTTGGGGAGAGTTGTTCCTCACCTGCCGCACACTGGCATCCTTTTCCCTGGTTCTGTTATCTCACTCGGTGGAAGCAACAGATGGGACTTATGGAGTGAAGCGAGTATCACATGCCCTTTTCTGTCCTTATCTTTCAAAACCAAAATAGATTATAAGGTATGACTCAGCCTTTACTCTCTGCTGTCCAGCCCAGACCTAGAAGTTTGTAAGTGCTGTAAAGCATGATAATCTTTCCTTCTTTCTTTTGCTTTCCCT
>NW_010413570.1:28874-58745 GCF_000710305.1 Buceros rhinoceros silvestris
CCCTACCCAGCTAAGGGCACTGAGACATTGGTAGGAAGTATTCATGAGCTATTTTTACTCTCAGTTATATCTTCTGCAGGAGACATACCATGGATGTATGTAGAAATGAGAACCTTGGCCAAAAGAATTTCATTCTTGGGAAAAAGACATATCTTCCCTGCTGTGTGAATACGCTTTTTAATTTTTCAACTGCTATTTCCAAGCACATGAAATTTTGAATATTTTTTAAAAATAACTATTACTTGAAGTTAGAGTTTATCGTGCCATTCTGACAAAATAAAATACTGTGAATGTCACACATTTGTCTGAAATCCATACAGCCCTCTGACACCTCATGCTCACTTCTATGGTTAGGTTGGTACCTCAAGCATCTCAATGCAGCATCAGAGCCTGTGCCTGGCTGTGCACCCCAGTGTGTCGGCTGTAACGGGCCAGCTCAACTTCCTCTGATCTGTCATCCAGCTGAGCTTAGCATATGTGGCCACACAGCAGGAGGGACAACTCAGGTGAGGAACTGTGCCACTGAGGGAGGCCCTATGTTCTAAGACTCCCCCACTGAAGTCAAAGTCTCCAGCTGCAGTCAGCTGCCGTCCTGCCAGGTAACTGGACTTGCCAGGCATGTCCCTGGCAAGTCTCACCCCCAGTACTGTCTCACAGGTGCAGTATGAAGAACTTCAGAGGTCTGAATTTAATCATCTCCACACTGAAGGTGTTACTGCCTCAGGCCAGAGCTGCAAAATAGACTTCTCCATTAGTATCAAAAAAAAAGACTCTGCTCAGCAGTATCCCACTGTGACCACACGCCAAGTGGCATGGGCTGAAATCACAATTCGTAGATCTCCATTAGTAATTAACTATGGAACATTATTGCTCATTAAAATGATCCCTTTTGTCCTCACAGAAATAGAAGGTATCTCCTGACTGGAGTTCCTTAGTTGTTAACTAACATAAGGGATTTCATGCCTTTGCCAAGGCCAGCCTGAGCTTTTCTCAAAGCACTGAGCCACAGCTGAAAGTTGTCTGGTCTACATGGTGCAAAGTCCTTGGTTTTGGGATGAAAGACAGTCCTGCACAGTAGTAGAGCAGCTGATAGACTCTTTGGTATTTATTTATGATTTTTAGAAAGGGTTGCAGTCTTATGAATGTGTGTAGGATTATGGGTATCAGCAACTTATGCTGTTTTATGAATATGAGAGTATTAGTAGCTGTGCTGCTTTTTTCCAGTCTATATCCTGGGGCTTTCACAGGTAAACCTGTGGAAAGAAAACGCACTTTCTTATTATCCTAACTGGTATGCTTAGACAGGTTTTCAAGTATCAAAGCCTTCCTGTGTTACTCTCTTTCCATCTTCATATATTGAAGTACACAAGAAGAAAGCCAGTGTGTTAAAAAGCCACCAGCCACCATCCAAACTGAGGTTGTTTGGCCATATACTCTAATTAAGAAGTTCCACAATGAAGTAAAATTTGCTTGCGCCCCCTTATTTCAGCTCAGTGGTGAGCAAGGTCTTTGAGATGAACTTTGATCGCAGGATCACCTGCTGGTTTTCCTGCAGAATCCCACTCATCCAAATCAGACAAGGAAAATCCCCCCTGGTCCAGCAGCTGGTGATCTTATTTCTGGCATACTAAAGCTGTTTTCAGTACTTTCTCAATTCACCTTATTTTAACGTAATACTCTCGCACGTTAGGGAGATTCCCCACCTTTTCTTACACAGCACTGTCACTCCAGGTTTGAGGAACAGCAAGGCCCCCCAACCCCCCAAAAAATCTTTAAAATGTAACCTTAATTTACTGTTTCTGCCAAGATTCTGAAAAATTGCACTTTGGCTGCAGTCACACCTCAGTGGGAATGCCAGTTTCAATCCCCTTCAGAGAGGGTTTTGGAAACCTTTCCCAACCCCAAGACTGCTTCGCCAGCTGTTTCCTCCCTGCTGGAGAGCCACAACCACCTCTCACCTGTAATTCTCTCGCACTCCTCTGCTGCCTTTGACATGGGGGGTTGGGAAGCTTTGTTCTAATCATTTGGTGACTCATGCAGATGTGGTGCTGCTCGTGAAGGGATTCGAGTGTCAGCCCTCTCAGTCATGTTTTTGTGTAAGGATTTGTATATTTGTGAATGTCGTCCCTGTAGTTATTTAAACTCTCTGGGCTCCATGCTGTTTAATAGCTTTAAATATGCTGCTTTGGAGTGTTGCTTTCAATATTGCTGCACTTTTTCGTGTCAGTGATATGTAGCTGCAGCTCAGTTATTCCACCTCTTACAGACAACGCAGCTTCAGTGAGAGACTGTGGCCTGGGTTCTCTCTCAGCAGAGACCTTGCAGAGGTCACACATGAATTACAGCTGAGCATCAACAAAACCCAAGCTGCTATTCTGAGTCCCCGTAAATACGCATCATGATCATATACTATCACCCACTCTACCCTTTCAAAGGATGTGAATGTATTTTCAAGCATTTATCGATTAAGCCTCAAAATATCTCATTGAGGTGCTGCAAATTAGGTGATAAGGGGATCAATTTACCTAACACTGATATGCACCTACTTTAGAAATTACATAGCACATCACAGCCATTCAACAGCGTGCATTTAAATCCCTGAATGATGGACTATAGCCACAAATGAGGATATTAACTCCTCCACTGCAGCACTGTCTTGTTCATTTAGCAACAACCTCAGCCGAGAGTTTTTGTAAGTGGACTCTCTGGGGGAGAACGGACCCAGTGAATACAGGAACCTCCGTGTATAGGCATGTGAAAGATTGGGAGACAAAGCCTCAGACTGTGTAGGAATGTGAAATATTGGGAGAAATACCTTTATCTCTGCCAGTCTTAATGACTAGCTCCAGATCTACCCATCAACTGGTTACCTAAAATCTCCCTTCTGCAAATTGCCTTCCTCTGTCAATATTAAGACCGCAGTGATGGGAAAATTGTGTTATGTTAGATTCCATTGTTCTTTCTTTAATTACTTCCCCTAAATCCAGCAGTAAGCTAAATTTCACCCAAAAATTTGTGAATAGAAGTGTATGTATACAAGATACTGGGAGGAATATGTGCATAGCATATGAGGTACATGCACATAAACATGTACATAATATAAATATAGACACACATGTATTTGGACCTATACATTTTGTGCATATATATGGGGGTTTTTTCCTCTGAAAGGGAGGTACATTTACATACTGGTCATTGAGTAGAGTACTCGAGTGTTTTAATTTGGCATTGTTGATCCGTTTCCTCAATGTTGGCAGAAATCAAGGGAACAGATGACCAGGAAGGGACAAAAGGTTTTGCTTATGGAGTAAGAAGCCAAAACTTGCTGTTTTAAAACTTTAAGCTGTCATTGGAGTGGCAGAGGAGTAGAAAGTACTCTTACTTCAGAAAAAGTCAAAGAGTCTGGCAGCCAGAACTAGTACGGTCTTCTGTATTTCTGCACTAACCAGGTATTCTAAGGTTCCTGTTTCCCATCCTTTGGAGAAAAAAATGTGCAGCAGCACACCTCCTACAGAAGCTGTGAGCTTCAAGAGAAGCTAGATGTGGTCTTCTCAGGCCTTTCAAGCTCTGAGCAGAAAGCACAACAACCATGCATTTATGAGGCTGCACAGAAGGGCATTCCTACATTTGTAAACCCCAGGCACCCAGGCCTCCTAGAAAATGTTTGGATGAGCTGGTAAAAAGTCAGGCAGATTACTGAGAGAAATACTTTCTGTGTCTCATTAGCAGCTCTTTAAATGGTATTTCTGAGAGATATTTCTATTTCAATTAACAACTTCTGATGCAAGCACTGGAAAATTCCCAACTGCTTTACCTTTTTCTTTTTGACAATTATGATAATACGATAATTTTATCTTTTAGAGCCCTCATCATCTTTGTACCAGGGTAAATCAGCAGTAATATTATTGAAGACGTTGCTTTTACATTGGCAAAAAATTGTTATAGAAGGAAAGTGGGGGTCTACTCTCACTTCAGATTTCTGGCTGAATGTCTACAAGGTGTTCTTTCTATCATCCAGAAATACTGGTAAATACAGTCTTTAAAAAATGGTAGTTTAGAGATTGGACTTCATGTTCTGCAACGTTGGAGATTCATTACAACAATTCTTTCTTGATTCTCTGCTAAGGGATCAAAAGGTTCTTGTGAACGCATAACACGACTGCTGACATAGATTTTTGGCTAGGTCTTGGGCAGCACGCTACTTTATAGCTGCATTTTGGTGACTCTACTGCTTCGAAAGTCAAAATTGCTTGTGGCTAGCCACCTTCTTAAGCATCTTATCAACTTGACTGCAGTTATCCTAACACCCAGAACATCAGGAAAAGAAGATCTATTATTTTTATTTCTCAGATGGGAAAAGAAAAATATACTTATTCTTAGATGATCCATCACTCACCGATGCTGATAGTAATCAAGCTATAGTCTCTTGAGCAGTGAAGAGCTCTCGCTTGTTACTGCCAAGGCACCTTTGTTTGTATTACTGAAATGCTCAGTGAATCAGAGACTGGCTCCTCAGCCCAGCACTTATGCTGTGCCCAGGGGGTGTGGAAAGCCAAGGTGTCAGGCTTCTGTGCAGTAGAAAGTGGGGTAGCTCTCCCATGAGAAGTTCAAATGCAGGCACCTGGAGCAGAGGACTAGAGAGTCATAACCCAGGAACTTGCGTATTCACCTTGAAGATCAGTGACTTCAGACTTCAGGCCTGAACTAGAAAGAAAAATTATTTGTCTGGCTCCTAAGTGTGTTCATTAGTCACCAAGTTACTGGCTGGTTTTCGAAAAAAACAAAAAACATCCTTCATGAACAAGAAGTTCCACATTTGGTCCGAAAAATCAGTCCTCTCAGCACTTAAAAAAAATCAATAAATTCTTCTAAAAGTTTTTTTAAATTTTAAAAGTATAACATTAAAAAAGAATAAAGGTACAGAAATTTCCGACCTGGTTCTGCTCCACTCAAAACACACATCCAGGAGAGGTAAGGTCTGAACCATCCTCTCCCAAAAACAAAGGTAACACCGGGTTGGTTTTATTTCTCAGGCTCTGTTATATTTCCTTCTGGGGTAGAATGTTTTAAACTTCTTTCAGCTGAGGGTTAAGTTTTTTTATACCAAAGACTTAGTCTCAAATGGATAGGCCTATAACTGGCTACTGTGCAGAATGTCCTGGTGGAAAAACACGCAGTAAATTCTCCCAGACATTTTAAAACTTTTTGGTTTGAAAGCCCTTTAGTTCTCTTGCACAGTTTAGGTCCGATATAGTGCATTACAGGAGAGCACAGTAGAAGAAATTTGTTGCTTTGGTCCTGTATGAAAAATCTACCCAGAATGGGTATGTGTAATAAGGCTGCTAAAAATTTACTCGCCATTAGGTCTTTGTATTCCAGCTTAAGATTTCTTGATGACTGATGCCAAATCCTGGAGATAAGATTTCATCTTTCCTTTCATGTTTTATTGTGAATAGCCAATAATCTGATGCTTTGCAGAAACCTCTCTGTGTCCATAACCTTGGATAGCTTTTGTGCTCCACCATCAATTCCTCTGAGCGCTACACCTGCTATGCGTGAATGCTGTAATTTTACAGCATGGCCTGCAGACAGGAACAGAGGCAACTGGAACCTATCAGACTATAAACTT
This sequence comes from Buceros rhinoceros silvestris, assembly GCF_000710305.1. Classification (NCBI taxonomy): domain Eukaryota; kingdom Metazoa; phylum Chordata; class Aves; order Bucerotiformes; family Bucerotidae; genus Buceros; species Buceros rhinoceros. The sequence continues at coordinate 34,504 of NW_010413570.1, forward strand.
CATTTTCTGAGGACCTTATGCTCCCATTGAAGTTGTGCTTGTTGGCAATTTCTGAAAACGAGTCCCTGTCCCCCCATCTTTTTATACGAAATTTTGACGAAAGCCTCTGGAGCTGAAGTATTGTTGTAGGAAGGCTGATAGTTAATAAACCTTGTCAACCCTGCCTCGTTCTTCTAATCACATCCTACAGTGTGTTTTGGTTTTAATCTCATCAGTTCTCTCCTCTCTTACTCTGCCTGTATTTTTAACTTCGTGACTGAAAGCCCTTGATGGGAAATGCAGGCACATGCATCACTTGCAGAAAGGTGAAATGTGCTCCTACCACTATTTTTCTCATTTACAGTACATATTACATTTTTTGCCAGGAAAGCTTTACTGTAAAGCATTGCCCTGTCTTCACAAGCATAAACCAAAACTTATTTGTCATAGATATAGAAATGTTTCCAAGAGCAGACTGTTTCTACAACAAAGAACAGGTGCACCAAGTTCTGAGTAGCTGCTGCTCAGAACGTAGCCAGCGGGAGTCCTGACAAGCTGGGGGATTGCATTCTCTGGTTTAGAAAGTCCACTAGCAGGAATCAATATAGCTGCAATCAATCCAAGGGTGTTAATTGTCATTAGATGTAAATCAGGAGTCCATCTTCTCAGCCCTCTTCTTGAAACCTTGGGAAATCTTCCCTGCATTAATCAAAGTTAATGATATAAGACAGTAACCTGTGTCTCTTTATATACCCACTTCAGTTGAGATGACAGTTTCCCCTGGGTTTTATTAATAAGCACCGTAAATACCATACTTGCAAATATCAGGGCTGCACTCGCAGGCAGCATTGCGCGTGCTGCAGAAATAGGTTCTGTAATTTAGAAATATGATAAGGAAGTACCTGTAAACAACTGATTTAATACAAAGTAATAAGATCTGCAAACGCTAGATGATTTTTTGGGTTGCGCAGTGTATTCATGAGTGCGTCAGACCACTGTTAGGGCTTGAGCTCCAGCTCAAGTTCTTTGCAACGCCTACAAGATAGGTGTATTCTTTTTTCAGCTTCACCTGCAGCAGATTTTGTTTTCCCCTTTGGTCAGCCTGTGGCAAGAGAACCAAAATAACAAATATTACAAATGTCTGCATCATTTACATTATCTTTGGACATCTATAATCAAATCCATGACTTTAGACAGAATATCAAATGATTTAGCAGTTTAATGCTGCATATCTGCACCCTGATGGGCTCTTTGGTCCTGCCTGAGCGCCCCGAGTCCAGTGAGTGCTCACAGCCACTGTGCTATGTGACAAAACCAGCTCTTTGCTTGCTGCCCTTATTCAAGAGCCACCATCCAGCTGGAATAAAAAGGTCATGCTGAAGTGAAAGGGTCAGGCTAAATGCACATGTAAATTACCTTTTCCCTGAACAACAGGCTTAAGCCAACAAGAAGTTTCCCTCCAAGAGTGTTCTTTGGTGCCACTAAAAATCAAGTTATTAATCCATCTCTGAAAAAAACAGCTGTTGATCTTCTACTCACTTGAATAACTAGTTCATACAGATGCTAAGATGTAAAAGACAAAACTCAGAGCAGCAAAGTCAGCACAACTTGGGTAGAAAACGTAGGGAAAACCAAGGGGAATTGTGGAAAAGTTGCAGAGAGGTTTACTAGAGCATAAAGCAAAAAAATGGCCTATCTTTTCATATTTGCTGTCGAACATACACAGAGACATTAAAAGATCTGATGGCTTCAATCTGCTCTAACCTTTTATCTCTGAGAAGTGATCTAATAACTCACTCTTGGCTGTACCAGTTATGAGTTATCGCTTTGCTCGCTCGTGAAGACAAATGTAAATATCTTTACAGCTCTCAGCCATCATGCATTCTGTAATTCTCTCCATGTGTAAATAAATAAGCTATGTTATTACATTAATAATAAAATTTGGCTTCACTTCAGTTATAGCAGGGGATGTATTTTTCTTTTTCTCTCTTTTTATTAGTAAATGAGAATTTGTAGCTGCAAGAGTGTTAATCATGAGCCTACCCACAACCTTCCTGTATGCTGTCGCAAACGAGCTGATAGAAAATTATATATTGAAGATTATAACTTTTCTGAGAAAACGAAAAGCCTGTATTTCACACAGGAAAGGAAACTAAAGCTCAACTGCTCTTCTGCAGCAAGTAGACAAGAGAAGTTTTTTCCTGTAAAAAACCAAAACTGTTAAACCATTAAACATAGGTTTTAGTATGGTACCAGCAAAGTCCACAAAAGCGGTCATTACAGCAATAATGACAGATTTGGTGTAACATTAGCATGTTAACACGCTTGAAGTTTTTTGGGGATCGTTATTGACAGCCAGTAACATACTTATTAAATAAACACTCTTACACGCATTATTTGATAATATAAACCTGCGTACATCTCATACGCAGCTAAGCATAAAGGCAAGACTCATGAAAAACAGATCACCTAATTCTAGCAATTTTTCACGCCTCATAAACTGAGTTTTAATCCTGTGGTGGTTCTGGTGCATACCGTAATCAGGAAAGACAATTGGTCATCCTATATCTAAAACATGGTTCTGTTCCTGGAGTTTGAAACAAAAGATCCAAACACATAGCTGTTGAAGAAGTAGTCTTTCCCACACACACATTGGCACCCTCCTATTGTTGTCCCCACACCAAAATACTTCACTGAAGAAGTAAAAATGTAGCTGGCTTGACTTTTAACCAGAAAGTCCTCTTCTCTGAGAGAAGACTCCCTTTTCTGCACTCAAGCATGCTGTTCTTGCATAGAAATTAATTACTCTGCAAATCCAGATCTTAGTCAGAGGTAATAGGAAGTTTGAGCATATCTATGCAGCCCTGATGAAGAGAGGGTGAGGGAGGGTGAGGCAGAGGGTGAGACTTGGGGCAGTGAGAGGCTGACTGGAGTGATGGAAAGATCCCTGAGTGCTTGGGTAGCTTCTCCTCACTGCTGGAGTCTGGCTGGCTGGCTCTTCTCTCCAGCTTCATCCCCTGGCTGCTCGTGTACATCAGGACAAAGCCGCTCTCACCATAATGGAAGGCTCTCCCGCATGCACCTGGGGAGGCAGAGGTGAAGGGGAGGTTCCTTTCAAGGAACCATGTTTTATTCCTGCCTTTTCAAGAAGGAGGCTCCTGTTTTGCACACTGCTTATACTGGATGAAGCCTGGCTAGTTCATCTCTGCAGTTTTTCCCCAAGGCCACATTATTGCATAGTTCCCCCACAGAGTTCTCTTGTACAGCTTGTTCCAGTTTCAGAGAGATGACTGATTCTCCTGAAGGTACTGGTGCATAAAATTGGAGTGCCAAGAGGACCAGTAACATCTCTAGGATGAGATGGACTTTTAAAATGCAATCAGAGTGATTCCTTCCCTTAACAGTTAACTTTCTGCAGTACCTCTGCTCAACTTTTGCACAAATATCATGCCATGAAGCTTGAAACAGCAACAAAGACAAATAATAATAGTTTCAGCTATTACAACAGAAATAAATAAGAAATAAGTGTCTATACAGTCTGTGTGTTTACAGTCTAAAGCTGCAAAGCATTATCTGTCTTAAATGCCTATGCTTTTAAACAGTTTCCGTTCGATGCAGTGGCAAAAATTCCTCTGTAACAGTGGCATAGGATCAGGTCTCATGTTTTAACGCTGCTGCAGCAGTTAGCATGACTTTTGGATAGTTAAAAATGGCATGTAAGTGTTTTAGTGTCACTTGTTACAAGAAGAGACAGCTCCTGGCATTCCCAGTGTGCTGTACTCCTCCCATCGAAACTGGGTTTTCTCCATTGCACTGAAGCCTGAGCCGGATAAAGGTTTTTCAGAGGTATGGGGAAGATCAGGTCTGCTGCGGCGAGGTGCAGGAGGAGCTGGAGAGGAAGTTGGGATTAAGCTACTGCCTCCGCAAGAAGCGAGGGTGAGGGAATAGCAATGGTTTGCAGAGCTGGGGCAGGAACTCCCCTGTTGCTTGCACCATGGAGAGGAGAATGGATTTTTGTGAGGAGCTGCATCGTTCCCACCAACTGTCACAGCAGGACAAGCCTATTTTCCAATGCAGTGATGACCATTCTCACCAAGGGTGTTTTACTGTTCTGGGCAACTGCCTGCTCAGCCCACTCCACAAGATGATCCTATATCATACCTGCATGGCTTCTGCCAAGATGCCTTCTTTCCTTTGCAGTTGTTTCCCCACAGCCAAGTGTATCTAGAGATTTAGGTATTTGGTTACCATTTTTCTTCCGAAAGCTCTTTGATGCACAGCTGCAGTTACACTGCTCTGTATGTCAGACTTCCTGAACGTGCAGGGAGAAGTTAAACAAAGAACAACCCCATGGAAGAAATGCATCCCTTAACAAGAAACTCAGTGAACAAAGTGGACCCTCCTTTCCAATGGTGTCAGATCTCATGGTCAGGTTCTTCAGCATCTAATGAGGTGTGGGTGCCACTTGAAGACATCTCTTCAATGGAAGGAGTTATTCTCCAATCAAACATTTCTGCCTTGTTGAATTCCAGTGTTGAATGAAAGGTGACACGATCTTGCAACTTTCCCTTGTGTGGGGATGCTAATAGGATCATTCTTCTCCCAGCCACCTGTATTCATGTAACTTGCAAGAGTTTAACATCTTTGAGAGCAGTTTCAGCTTGATTTGTCAGACCAGTTGTTTCAGAATGGACAGGGGAAACAGACACAGAGCACACACATGGGTGAATGCATAACCTCTGCTTCCACAGGGAACCAAGGGAATTATTTACCAAAGGATAAGATCGTGTAAAGCAGAATGAAACAAACACGCAGAACACCATGCAACACCAATGAAACAAAACTTTTCTTCTCTTCTGACAGAACTGCTCAGGGTTGGCCTAGCACTGTACTTTTTTAAGCCAGTGAAAGTTTTAGGGCTTGGAAAATAGTTTCCACCAGCATGTTTTTGTTGTCTTTCTAGTTTGTTTATGAAAGGTGTATAGTCTTTTCTTGTTTGATAGGGAAAAATGAAGACTATGTCAATAATATGTTAAACAGTTCATATTGGGTTTTGAGATTCCCCAAACTTTTTTCAGTGGCTAAAAGGTGAAGGGGGGGAGAATTTTTCAGTTTGAAGAATTTTTAAAATTGTTATTTTTAATTAAAAAGCAAAATATTTAGGAGAAAAGAAGAGCATTTCCACAAATAATCAAAATAACTCCCAATCAATTCTAACTTTAATATTGATACAAATGGGAGCAGACACTAAATCTGACCACATTTTTAATTGGCCCTAAATGCAATTTAGGATTTTCTAGAATATGATTTTCTAGATTTTCCAGCAGCTTGCCCAGGTGGCCAAGAAGTCCCATGGCATCCTGGCTTGTATCAGCAGTAGTGTGGCCAGCAGGAGGAGGGAAGTGATTGTCCCCCTGTACCTGGCACTGCTGAGGCCGCACCTGGAATACTGTGTCCAGTTTTGGGTCCAACATGACAAGAGAGATATTGAGGTGCTGGAGCTGTCCAGAAAAGGGCAACAAAGCTGGTGAAGGGTCTAGAGAACAAGGTCTATGAGGAGCGGCTGAGGGAACTGGGGTTGTTTAGTCTGGAGAACAGAAGGCTCAGGGGAGACCTTATCGCTCTCTACAACTACCTGAAAAGAAGTTGTAGTGAGGTGGGGGTCAGTCTGTTCTCCCAAGTTACAAGTAACAGAATGAGAGGAAATGGCCTCAAGTTGCTCCAGGGGAGGTTTATACAGGATATTAGGAAAAATGTCTTCACCAAATGGGTTGTCAAGCACTGGAACAGGCTGCCCAGGGAAGTGGTGGAGTCCCCATCTCTGGAGCTATTTAAAGCATGTGTTGACATGGTGCTGATGGACATGATTTAGTGGTGACTTGGCAGTGCTAGGTTGACAGTTGGACTTGATCTTAAAGGCTTCTTTCAACCAAAGTGATTCTGCGATTCTACAGTTCTAAGCCAGGTGGACAGAGAGTAGCATTTGTAACTTCATTCAGAGTCACGGAACCCACAGTTCCATCTGGGAAAATGTCATTTAATGGGAGTCAGCAATGAAAAAGCTGCTTTACTTCTTGAGCAGAGGGAGGAGCAGCCCCTTCCTTTTCCATATGGTTGGACTCGATCTTAAAGGTCTCTTCCAACTAAATGATTCTGTGAATGGCTGTTATCAGCGAAGCTGGCATGCAGGGAGTAGTAAGATGACATTCACAGACCAAGGGTTTGCAGAAGAGTAGTGGGGGACCTCCTGCACCAGCAGTGTGAAAGGGGCCAGTGTTGAGCTTCAGGGTGTGCCTTTCCAATTCAGTAATACCAAGCAGCTTTTGACTGCCTTGTGTACTCAGCAGCGGGCGCATAAGTCCTCAGCAAAACAGGACTGCGGGATTGCTCGTGGGACGTGCTGTTGTACCGTTGTTTTGAACATGCAGACTGCTGTTGTTTGTCACACTGCGCCGATCAGACTGGAAGTTGCATAGTTAATGGACTAAATGCTTAGCTGCGCTCTCCTCTTTGACCAGTCACTGTATTTTATCTTTAGTGCACTGTGCTGTGTTAGCAAGAGTGTTTCTATTAAGCTAATTTGGGCATTAGTGGTTTTCACTCATAGTCGTGCAGTCTGGCTAATATCTCCATGAGCTGGTCTCTGATTAATCTTGTCAAATGTATCTTACCATCAGTGCATACCAAGTTCTCATAAAGTACTAACATACATTTGTCAGCAGATTCAAGTATTTTCTGAGCACATAGGCAAAATTTGGATTTCCTCAAGGTCATATTCACATTTCATAAAAGAAATGTAAAAAAAAAGCCTTTAAAGATGAAAACCGCAATTGCATACCACTTACTAGAAAGAAAAAAATAGCTGAAATACATTATGATCTTCAGTATTAAGACTGCAGATTAAGTAAATTTACCAGCATATGAAAGAAATAATCTCTAATAGTAACAAGAACACACTTCTCCAAAATGTAAACTTGTCTGCCGGGGCAGAGTATAAAACAAAACGGAGTAATTATGAGAATAGCTATTCTTCTTTATCAAAGATATCATACATTGAACTAGGATGCAGTAGAAGGTTCAGCATAATTTGTGATCGATATGATTGATTTCTGGACGAGTCTCCTGCCCAGCATTGGTGCATGCGGGTTCTTCCTCGCAGAAGGAGCAGTGCTGGCTGCACATCACCAAGTCCATCCAGCTCTCTTCCACTCAAAGCCAGATGACACCAGCACTAGATCAGGTCAGCTGTTGCTTTGTCTAGCTAAGCCTTGCAAATCCCTAGGGGCAGAGATTCAGCAGCTCTCCTGCTAGCCTGTTCTGCTCCTGCACTACTCTCCTAGTAGGGTTTTTTTCTCAATTTGTCCTAATTCGACCCTCTCAGCCAGTCCGTGGCTGCTACCCCTTGTTATAGCATCTGTTGACAATGAGAGAAGTTTGAGTCAGACATCTTTGCATCTTCTCCTCAAGTATACATAGGCTCTTATCATATTGCTTCTTACCCTCTTCTTCACCAGACTTTGTACCAGCTCCCTCCACCTCTCCTTGTAGAGCACATGCCCATGGTCCGTGCCCTTCATGGTAGCCTCTGCAAGAGTTTCTCCAGTTTCTCCCTTTCAAGCTGGGAGGCACAGGGCTGGATGCACCATGCCAGGGCAACCTCACTAATGCTGAGCAGAGGGGGATGAAAGCATTCCTCAGCCTGCTGGCCACCCTCCTCCTAAAGCAGTTCGGTGCCTGGTTTGCAGTGACAGTACTTCACTGGCTCATCCTCCACTTGATATCCACTGTGACCCTCAAGTCATTGCCTTTGTCCCATCTCTTTACTACTAACTCATTGCTTGCTCTTTGCAGAGTCATTAATTCTATTTGCTTGTGTCCCTCATCCCTGTTCCTTCAGGATCTCTATCAATTTGAAGTGAGAGGTCTGTGTAATCTCCAGGAGACTGTCTCACGCTATATGTTTGCATAACACTCCCCCAGCATACAGTGGGGTCCCATAAGCTTGCTTATAAGTATGCTTACTCGTAAAATGGAAGGGGTTTACTTTCTATTGCTATTTTAATATATACATTAAATAAACTATAAGTCATCTTTTTATTTTAGGACACCAAAAATAACAACCGTACTGTGAAGGATGAGCATGATAAGAATGAGAGAAATAAAACAGATTCTTGTCCTGCCTTAAATAGAGTCAAACCTGTGTAAGTACAGGAAGAGTCAGTAGTGGTAGAGTCTGCTTTGTTGACCAGAAAGACAACTAATCACGGCTGAAGTTTACAGAAGTAAAATACTGCCCAGGGATGTTTCTGAGCACTTAAAAGCAATGACCTGCACTCTTGAATTATTAGGACATCACATTATATGCTTTTGCCCCATATCCAGACCTCCCAAACAATACCCAGCCATGGTTTGGGAGTCAGAATTTATCAGAAGCTATTCGTAGTAAGTTGCTACACCTTAGAGACTAAGAGAACTTAGTAGCATAAATCTGTGACATGTCACAATCCTGGGCATGTGTGATTTACTAGTAGACACAGCCATACATGCCTGCCCTGTGTGATTATATGGAACTCGAGTTCTGTATTCATACCACAGCAATAATTGAGAACTTTTCTTCTGTGACCAAAAAAGGTAAGGTCCATGTCACTTGGAATGAAGCACAAATCAATAAAGTTGTGCCAAACAAAGTAAAACCCTGTTAAGATGTCGCAGAAATCACACCACTCACCATAATAGGCTTTATTCCTATCTCCACAATAGTATAAAAAGGACTCCTGTGATTTCGAAACAAGGAAAATGTGCTGCTCTTTGCCACACACATCAGCTCACCTCTTTCATCAGCCTTTTCTCCTAAGGGGAAAAAGGAAGAAGAGCTCCAGACATCCCTTCATCTCCCTCACTCCCTGGTTCACTTTATCCTGCTTCTCACTTCACCATACTTTATCCACACCTCAAGACAGTCTTCAAACTCTCCTTTCTGTTCGGCTCTCTGCACTGACTGTGGCTCCCTCACTGCTTCCACAATGACACCTTTTGAGTGGCTATGACAGGCGTTGCTGCAACCTCTCTGAAGTCTGATCTCTCGAATTAGGAAGGGACCAGCTGTGCATCCAGTGTCACCGTAGCAGTGTTGGGGTTGCACAGCTCAGCCTCCTGCTGCTGCAGTGACAATGAGCTTTTTAGGCTCTGTTTATAGTTTTCTGTGAGCATATACAGCCAACTCCCAAACTACCTCCACGGCTTTTCACCTCTCTTTTCTTCCTCTACTTTTTCTTCCCCTTTCTTTCTCTCAAATCATTTTTACAAAAGTACGTAATAATGCAGATGACCTTTTAATTTTTTAAGAGTTTATGACACAAACAAAACATCCAGTCAATATTTCTTCTCTTGACATAGCCGTAAGAAATAGCTCAGCTCCTTAAGAGTGGAGAGGCACATGGTAGCATCTAAGAAGGAACCACATGTAGATAGAGAGGTGTGTTCTGCTGAGGGCAGAGGGAAACTGAGTATGTAGAGTGGGAGAGAGGAAGTGAAAGCAACACAGTAAGACACCATCACAGAGGCAGGAGCACAAACGGAGGAAAACATCACCCTGAACACAGTTTAGTGGCAGAAGTCCAAGATAAAACAACCTACATAATTTGTTTTGGCTGTGATGTGACCTGAGAGGGGCTCAGAAATGTGAACTGTCTCCTGCAAGGGGATTTGCCCCATTAACCTACAGGTGAACAGGGGTCTGGGCAGTTTTTGTACATCAAAGAGATTGAATCGCAGTTGCCTGTTTCTACCATTCGCTTAAGCCAAATTAATACATTCCATGGAAATTCAGTTAACCTCTACACTAAACAGCTACAGTTCCCTCTGCTCTATTCCATTTCCCCACTATAGTGCATCAGTGTAACCCCTGACGAGAATGTAGCACAGGACATGTAATCAAGCCAGGGAGACCGACACACTGAAGAGAATAGGACTGTGTGATTTACAAGTACAATTTGCACAAGCCTCTGTGGTAACTCAGAGGAGCAGAGTTAAGTTGTCACTCCATGTAAAATCCAAGTTCCTTGACATGTTTAAATGGAGTAAAACTTGTGGAGTTCCTCACTTCCACTTTTAGCCTTTATTTTCACTTTTCATTGTGATTAAGGATGGAAATGGTATCCCAGCATTGGAATAGCCTGCAGGAAGGGCTAACATTCCAGCCTCCCTACTGCCTAGTGTTACCCTACACGGTGCTAGAGCAGCTGCAGCTTGGGCAATGAGGAGCCCAGTGCTAAGAACCGAGACCTTTCCCTCTTAACTGAACATCTAAAAGTGGTAGTTTAGTGGTTCCAGTTAAATACTTTATGTTAGTTTATACTTGATCTCAAAGAGGCTTTAAAAGAAGGTTAATGATCGATTCTGCACATGCATTATCTTTAGTAATGGCATGCGGAACGTGATAGTAGTACCTACAGTTAGGGCTGTTGACACATTCCAGGTTGTTTCAGCAAGTGTTGTAATAGCTGTGCGAATGTTAGCAGGCAGGTTGTCGACTCCAGAATTTACTTCTAGATCTTACTTTTCATTTGTGGTTTATCATTGTGGAAAGAGTGATATTTGCTTCCTCCATCAGAAAAAGTTCTCTTTTTCTGTTTTTTTCCATTTCGGGAAGCTGCTTCTTTGGATTTTGATGAGATCAGACTTTCTTCAGAGCCCTTAAATTGGTTGTCAAGGTAGTGTCTTATTCAGTAATATGCAAATGCACAAAATCAGTCTTGCTTTCAGTGTGCATGTGTATAAAATTCTTTTTATCAAGCATCTCTTTAATAATCTAGAAACACCCGACACCGTAACTGATCAGAGAAACTGATGAAATAACCTATCTAGCACACTTCAAGTATTAAAAACTAAGTAACTCACACTCAATTAAGGCTTCTTAGAGGAAGTTACTTCACTCGTTTCTGTTCAAAGAAACTGATCCCATCCACATCAAGAAATAAAATGTTTACTATTGAGTTTCAAAATGAGAATAAAAGTTGTTTTTCCAATAGAGCCACATAAACGGTGTTGCAGCTCACCAGCTCACAGTACAGGGCCCAGAATGGCACTGATGAAGTTCATGGGTTTTCAATCGACCCTCACAGATTACCCTCTGGAGTTCACTAGGTAAATTACTAAATTACTATGACTATCAGCACTTTTGAGCTGAAAATGTAGTGTATTTACATGCAGAACGATACCTTCAAATAGTACATTATGTATCAATATAGTATCAAAATGAAAAGAGGAGTAAGAAAACACTAGTGATAATACCCTCTAGGATACACTTCTATGTTTTTGTCTGAGAGATGTCAAGTTTGGCTATTTGAAAATACTCAGTGACTTTATTTATGAAGGTTGTCTCTGATAGTAGCAGCTAATCTGCACCTGGACATAGATGTGACTGATAATTTCTCAGTTTGCATGAAGTCATGGTGATGATTAGTCACCATAAAGTTTGGTGGTGTTTTGTCCTCTGGGAATTATCTCCGGAGGTTCATGAGAAAGGTACTCATGGGAAAGCCTTACATATAAAAAGGAAATATCAAAAAGATGATGTAAGTGATGTGATGTAGTAGGTGAGAGACATGGGGAAAAAAGCACAGTAACAAATGCTGACAGTTTTGCATCCAGCATTGTTAGCAGTTACGGGAACTGAAAGGCACAAATTAATTAGATGTTGAGTTCTTCCAGTATCCGTTAAGAAAAAACATTGATTTTTGCTCTGTTCCTTACTGACAGTAACTTTGTAGAGAAACTAACAAAGAACTACTTACTGTATTTGCCTTATTTCTACTGCTTTCATGAGTGGGTTTAGCCAAATAAATCTGAGATATATTTGCCTACCATCATAACCAAGGCTGTGCTGATTGAACACCTTGTGTTGTGGTGGGGTGGGAACATCACGCCCCAAGTCTGGGCAAGTAGAGAAGGGAAGAGGCAGACATTGTAACACAGCCGAGCATCAGTGACAGAGCTTGCCGGAGGGGAAAATTAAGCACTGGTCTGGGAACAAGTTGTAATTTTAAGAGCCTGTTCTACCGATCTAACTCATTACTTCTCGCATAGATCTGCACACAGCAGGCACAGTGCTCATTCTGTACTTTTTCTGGGATGGATGTGCAGTTTTGAAATTATGATATTAAAATCTTGCATTGTGTCTTAGTGAACAGGGAAAGTGTGTGTTTGCTCTGAACTAGTTATCCCAAACAAATTCCTACACAGGACAATGCAAGAGTGGAGATACAAGTTAATATTCCGTCACTGCTATCTACATGCTATGGGGAATAAACAGTTTAGTGTTGGGTTACTGCTTTGGGTATGGTAGGGGGAATTCTTAACATTATAACCCTAGTAAAAGGGGGGGGAGTGGAGGGGGGGGGAAATTACACAAAAAGAGGGGAAAAAAGATGTAGAAGAATTCATACAGTAGGTGTTGTTCTTGAAATTAAATTAAATCTGAACTTTCTGTTATTTTCAAAAGCAAAATTGACTCTAACTTTCTAAAAACTTGCACTTACAATGTTTGAATCTAGATCTATTGTAAAGATTTTGTTTTCACCCTCAAAATGTGTCAGTCTGCTCTTATACAGCATATTGAGTTGCATCATTTTTTGTTTATTTTTCTTTCATTGAGATCAGTCAAACCAGTGAGATCTAAATTCTCCTAGAGAAACTATCTTAACATCATGTAAAATATGTATCCGTGCTGGGGTAGATTCTGATGCTCTGCTTCATGCCGGTAAGAATTCATATGGACTTAGATCACCAAGAAACACAAAAAACCCTCACAGAATAATAAGAGATTAGAACCCAGCTCAAGGTGAGCCCCTCATCCCTCCTTACATAAAGGCCACCAACACTTATAGTATGTTCCAGCAAAACTCATATGAAACATTATTCTCAAGTCTAGTTTGTTAGGTAGATAATTAAGAGACTGAAAACATAGTTTCTACAGATCCGAGGACACCAGGGACAGCTCAGTTCCCAATATTTTTCTCAACCGGTTTCAATATGTGGGCTTTAATGATTAAATCAATGTGTTGCAGGAAGGACATCAAGATTTTAAAATATTGCTGTATCATACTTAATTTGCAATGCTTTTCCTTTTTATGTCAGCACAGTTAAGATGACATTGTGCAGTGATTTAGTCAAGAACAAAATGTTTTCAGGACTTTCCCCATGGGTTTTTTATGTAAGGAATACTAAGAGTTCACCAATAATTTTTAATTTATAAATACAGCTACTTCATATTGTGTAGAAAGATCTGTAAAGGGCTCTGGTACTTGGATGTCTTCTATTTTTTATGACAGAAAACACACCTGTAATTAAGCTTATGCCATAAAGGATTTTCTTTCTGAATTTTTCCTTTTGACATGATTGATTTCTGCACTGACTCTAAGAAATGGAAACTAGTAAGCAGAATCTGACATAAAAGAAATATTTGAGCTCTACAGTAATGTCATTTACTACACAAGAGCTAAACTAGAATACAAATTGCCACCAGCTTCTTCTGCATATGCAAATGCATTTTTTTCCTCAGGGTCATAGTTGCATCCTGTTTGAGGAGGACAAGTAAACACAGCCAGGGATTCACCTGTCACTGCAATGGGGGTGGATGGGAGGGAGCTTCTACATAATTAGGATACTTGGCACAGAATTCTGGCCTGGAAAAGATTAGCATATAATATGTCAGAAAAGCTAAAGCCTCCCTCTGCCCTTTCACATGGAATAAACATGAGAATAACCTGCAGGTGAATGGATTTCTGTGCCAACCTCAAATAAGCGTTGGCTCTGCTCCTGTCGCTATTATTCACTGCTCCAGATGACCAGTGATACTGATGGTGGTGTTCATCTGAGTTGAGCAGCAGTACTACTGTGTGTCAGCTGAGCTATAGGTCATAAAATTGCAAAGCGATGGTGGTGATGTTCCAAGTGAATTTTTACCTACTGTATAATTTCATAAAACAATAAACACAAATCTCTTGCATTCATCCTGTAGCATAGTTAATTTGCAGAGCATCAGGTGAAAAATCACTGCAAGTTGCTCACCTAATAATAATAACGGTCAGCCAGAATTGCTAATAAATCAAGCTTAGACACTCTAAGACATTCTATCTAGATTATTTATTTTTTCATTACAAGGCTTGATTTTGCAATTTATTATTCCTTTTATTATTTACGTTCAACTGATACCCACATTTTGCTCTATTACGGTCCAAACTCAGCAGTAGGTGCACATCCCTGCCCCAGGGATCCAACGCCAGCTATGCACACCAGTCCATGCTTTGTTCAGTGGCAAACCCTGCACAGGCATGGCAGCTTAAGGCATTTTTCCCCACCCTGTATCCTCCCTGGCACAGGGAACCGAGGAGCAGAGGTCTGGAGGAGCAGGTCCAAACATTGCACAGGGTCTGGGGGCAGTGAGACTGCTGCTGGTGGGGCAGGAGTGTGGCTCCAAAGGATGCTTGTCTAACAGACGTCTCCTGGCAGAGTGGCAGTGGTTGAGTTCAAATAGGCATTTTTCAGCTGAGAAAATCACAGCAAGATGTGGAGCGAAATGCCAGTCATTTCTATATCTCTGAATTCATAATGTGCAGAATAAAACGTTAAGATGTAACATTTGACTGTTGGAAAAGATGAAAAGAGGCTATTTTCAAATTCCCAAAATGACATGAGTTCTGCAATTAGAAGTAAAGGAACTTCAAAGTCTCCCAAAAATGCTACACTAAGTGTTGTAACGCCTCGAGGGGAGAAAAGCGATAAAGCTGTCATGAGACGTGGATCTTGCTTTGCCTTCCATTTTGTTTCTGGGCTGAGCAGTCGTCCGTACAGCAAATAAGTGCCTCAGCCTTGGATGTCACAGAGACCTTCCCTTTCTCTTCCTCTGTCTATGGCTGTTGGAAAAAAAATCAGCAGAGCTCCTTTAAGCAACAGCCCAAGGTTTAGAAAGCGAGCTGGGACAGACTGTGGAGGGCATAATCTATGAAACCTCTTTGGAGAGTCACTCCCAAAACGCTGATCTGACAGCACTCAAAATCACTGATTTTCCAATGTGCTCATGGTTTTTTCTGGGCTTTCTGTGCAGATGGAGGGAATTGGAATAATTGAGTGTGAGGAAAGGTTTTCGTTTTGGTGCACCGAGACCTTGTAATAAGAACATTAGCACACTTATTAAAATGTCTTGTTTGTTCACGGCCTGAGTTTTAGACAGAGGTATTGCATTTTCATTTTTTAAAAAAGAAATCTAAATAAAAAGCTAATAGCCAATTTCTGAGCATGGCTGGCTAGATGGGA
Source organism: Buceros rhinoceros silvestris (assembly GCF_000710305.1). Classification (NCBI taxonomy): domain Eukaryota; kingdom Metazoa; phylum Chordata; class Aves; order Bucerotiformes; family Bucerotidae; genus Buceros; species Buceros rhinoceros. Next base: position 49,798 of record NW_010413570.1, read on the forward strand.
ATTTGCTAACATTAATATATTCTCATTATAGAAATTTTATCGTGCTCCAGTCAACAGAGAAGACATTTGGCCACAGATAATAGTCAGTTTAAAAGCAGGACCAGCTCCAGTGGCCAAAGTTGCTGTTTCCCACTGCACTGCCGGCAGTTTCTGCTGAGAAACCTGCCTTCACCAATCCTGGGCAAACCACCAGAGCCAAGAGGCAGCATATGAGCTACCACGTCATACCTGCTGTCTTGCCACTACTGGGGATGTGACCGGTGGTCCCCAGCCCTACTGGCCGCTGGCTGTCCTGTAGCCACCTTGAGGTCATTGTGGCCTGCCCCAGGTCTGTTCCCAGGGAGAAGGAAGACTGAAGGATTCTTTCTCATGGTTTTCTTCTCATCCTCCTGTCGTACCACTGCATGCAGTGGGATCCTACCTTAGGATGCCACCCATATGCAGACCTGCTGGTGAGCAACAGATTGCAGCGTTCTCATTTGGAGCTTGCAGCCCAACTGCTTTCTACATCCTTTCTCTTTGTAGATTAATTGTGTGACTGGAACGTCTCCACAGCCACCACATGAGAAAAACTGAGTTAAAACTCAGAGCCAGCCTGGCTTGTGGCTACGTGAAGAGCCCTGCTGCTTTTTCATGAGTTTTCACATGGATTGAGCTGAGCTCCAAGGGACCATGGCACAGCGACCCGAATGATACATTGCAGCCGTACAACAGGCAGCAGCCAATAATTTGGTAGAGCCTCCCTGTGAGGCAGACAGCTGCAAAGATCCAAACCTTGAAGTCACAGCAGCTTTTCCACAGTTAGCAGACATTATGTAAACCCTGAGCCTAAGCATCCAACTTCTATTTTGTTTTGAACAGAAGGCTGAAATCCAAATGGTGAAACGTTCCAGAGACAACCATAAATACAGAGATGACATGAACAGTAAAATTAATAACAGGACCTCATACGAGTGCTGCTACCTTGTACAATAACAATAGCAGAAAAAAACCTCCTCCATATGCATACAAATTTCTAACTAAAACACCTAGGAGAGAAAGGAGAAAGGCACCCTGGGTTGCCCGAGCCATAGGAAGACATTTTGGCACTTGAACCTTCTCCTTGCAGCTGGGCGGCTGCCAGGGGCTTTGAGGCGCTCTACTCTGTGGAGGGAGGAGGACAGCTGCTCTCAGTTCTTGGGACACACGCGCCCCATTTTGGTTCCTCCTTCCCCAGCTCTCCCGTAGAGCAGTCCATGCAGTGATCTCTCTACCTGCCTCTGCCTGGCTCAAGGGAAAGGGCCCTGCCATCTTGTTAGGACATTACTTAAGTATATGTTCAAAGTTAAATTTGCAAGTAATTTCTACGTAGACTGGAAACTCTGACAGTTTTGTGTACAAGTAATTACACAATAGCTTTATGCTCTGCATGGCCTCTAAGCACTTTCATAATTAAAATAAATATGTAGATATTTTTACTGCAAATGCTGAAAATCTGCAAAGTAAAAATATAATAACAATGAACCTAATGTACCGCATAAATTTGGAAATGCATCCCTTCATGCCAAAGAATAAATAAAAGCTGCTATGTGAAGTGCAAAGACCACTGGAAATTCTAAGCAATCATGTTCAGATTTAGCTGAACAGCAGTTTAATTATATTATTTACAGGAAGTTTTTCCCCTAGCATCAAGGAAAGGAATGTAAACCCATCAAGGAACCCATAAATAATTTGGATTTGCATCTAGTAAATCATGACAGAGCTGAAATATTATAACAGTTTCTCACATTGCTTGATTTACTTCGGACAAAATACTATTTCCCAAGTCATTTAAGGTAGGCAGCTGTTTTGGAAAGTCACTGAGAGAGCAAAGGTTATGTTGCCTTTCACTCGCTTTACAGTTTCATGAGGTATTTGTTCAAAATGGTGCTCCTTCTGTCTAGTGGCTATATTCAGTACTGGAATATAAAAACAAAAAAGGAAGAGGGAAAACTTAGAGAAGTTCTGCAAACTGCAGGGTGAAGAATTTCCCCAAGATAATTACAGATATCTGCAGAAAATGCTTTCAGACGTTTATTACCCTTTTGTACAGGGATTGGAATGCTTCCGCGCACCGTGCACTTCTGTGTAACCCTTCATTGGGTATGTCTCAGCTGCCGTTATTCAGCGGGCTTCATTTACCTCAGCGGAGCTAAGCCAGTTTACATCAAACAAGGATCTGGCACACAATTCTCGCAGTTGTTTGAGACATGTATAGGCCTTTTCTGTAGGGTTAGTAGAAGCAGAATATTTCCCTAAGGTTGTAACAGTATGTACTTCTGTTGGCAAACTACCATATCAGCATTAAAGCAACTGTTGACATAAAACACCAATTAAAAAAAATCGAACAAAAAAAACCACCCAGACATACAGGCACAGACATACACATGGATTCAAAAAACTGAAATATAAAGTATATAAAACCCATACATACAGAAAAATGGGGTAAATACCCCTCCTCCAAATTGACGGAGAAGAGTGACTTTATCCCGTGATACCTGGAGTATGATGGAATTGGGCTGTAAACAGAAAACATTCCACGCGCAGGAAATCTGTGCCCTTCCCTCTCCTAACTTTTGCTATCAGGGAATTAGCTCTATCATTTGAGTCATGGAATCCTATGGCAGCTCTTTTTCTTCTTTCTGTTGCTGGATTGTGAAAGCTAGCAAGGAAAAAAAAAGAAATTCTGATGTTGGTGATGATAACTTATTAAAAAAAGGAAGCATATTAACATTTCAAACATGTTCAACAAAGAGAAAACAAAGCCACAAAGATCTCCAGGTAAATACGCAGCTGGTGTTAAGTCATTAAGAGTGTCACCTAGGTGCATGGTATCTTCTTCTAGTTCAAAGAGAAATTAATTCAGTGAGGCTCTGTAGTTGTATGTCATGGAGGTCAAATTGGATGAGCACTGTGGTACCCTGTGGTTTTACATATAGACTGTAGAAAGTGGCCAAGCTTATGTCCGTTCTTTAAGTAGCATCATGTATTCCCACTGCTGAAACAGAATCCTGGGCTAAATGGGCTATTGATCTGACCCAGTAAGACATTCCTTATGTTTTTATAAATCTCCACCACCTGATAGCAGAAGTTCCAGCCTGTGCTTAATGTTATTAAATATTCATCAGTGTCTACCTAGCCTGTATCCTTCCTCTTGTATTCCACTTCTTCCTTTGCCTATATTTATTTGTTCTGTTCTTCAGTTAAGTTCCCCACGGAACAGCATATATTCCACATGCTTCCTGCAGTTTGACTAATATACTTTTGAGCAATATAAAAAAAAGAGAGACTAATAAAGATACTGCATTCTCCAGAGGTGCCTATTTTCCTATACTGCAGAATTACTTAATTATGAGTGAGGAAAACCACAGGTAAAATGTATGTGTCAGAAGAAGTAACCACAAATAGCATAACCGTCACAGGTGTGCTAGGGATGGTTTGGCAGATTGATGCCTGTACCTCCAACAGGTTGGGGCCCTTCTTCTCTCGGAGACAAATTCAGAAGGTGCCTATCTCAAATTGATGGAAAACGTGATAATCAACAGGTTTTGGCTATATTAAAGTCAATATGGCTTTCAAGTGATCCAAGCCTACTTGGCAGACATGCAATAGCCAGCTGGAGAAAACTCCAGCCTAGACCACTGCCGGAAAACACCCAAAACATTGCAAGTGGATCTCTGTCAATGGCATTACCAGTATTCATAGGCCATTAACAGAGGATGAAGATGTGTAAAATAGAGAAGGAATGGAGCAGTTAATTAACCAGGCAGAAGTTATAATTGGTGATCTGTGTAAACCCTGGATTTTCTGGACTAGAAAAAAAAAAAATCATTATCAAGATATTGGAACACTCTTATAAAGCTTTTTCTGCAAATATCGCAAAACCTGTCTGGCTTCTGCAGGCAATGCTGTGCCAGCACTGTGTTTCTGATAGGACTTGCACTGCAGTAGCACTGCTGAGCCTGTGTTGCCCCTTGGGAACCACCCTAGCAGGGCACTGTGCAACGACAGAGCAACAAGGGGCAGCAACTCACACGGGCGGGAGATGCAAGTGTGGTAGGCAATACAAGGCCCAAGAACTGGGCTGTAAAAATTGAGCTGGTGCAGAGAGTGCTGGCTGTTGGGTGAGCCAGAAGTGGCATTTCACTGTTGTTCCTATTCCAGTCTTGCTGCATCTGGGACATAACACACCCATAAGTACAGTCATTCCCTGAACTTCTGTGCCGTACAGGCAATACAAGAACCACAAAAAAAAAAAAAAAAGCCAGTCTGCCTTAGATGTGACTTGCAAACTCTTAACGTTTATCTCAAACTAGAGTTTTGGGTTCAATCTTCTTTGTTAATCGTGCTGAGTTACTGAAGCTGAAGAGTTACTACAGTGAAGCTCCAGGGGAGCAGTGTGAGACGTCACCCTTCTGTTCCCCACTCTCCTCCCATGATACGTTAAACCTGGTACAGGAATCAGCAGAAGGCTTCACATCACAGTCTAGCATAACAGCTCAGAAGACCACGGTTTTGTTAATGAGGTTTGGGCTGAGAAAGCAATTAGTGAAGGGTTGCAGCTGGCACACCAGTACACATCCAATGCAGCAGGAGGGCAGGAGCCTCTAGCAGAGAGACTCTAATAACTCTGCAAACCACTCCAGCTCAGTTTGCCGGAGTTCACCTGTCAGAATCCCAAACACCATTTGCTTTCTGCAGTGCCTAATATTTGCTGAACCAAGTCAACTATTTGCAGTAGAGTTCTGCGAGCCAGAATTTCCCCTAAGGTTTTAAAAATTGATAATCCAATATTAGATAGGATAACATTAAATTAGGGAAATACAATCTCATGCTTCAGGGCATGTGTCAACTCAAAGCCAAAACAGGTAGGTAGGAAGCAAGCTGAGCTGTGAGCACTGCCGCACATACACGCATACGCAGCATGCACCGCGTGCCTTCTCCTGAAACAACTAGTACTGCACGTTGTCTGAGACAGGACAGCTGAGGGAGATTAAGGCTGGTCTGATAGACACTTTTCTCATTTTTTTTTAGAATAATGTTATGATGTCAGACTAGATTTTTTTGCTGTTTCTTGACTTATGGATTATGTAGAATCATGGAAACCATTGTAATATGCTCCCATAAAAATGCAACATAAGAAATAATCATGTAAGCAGTTTCAAGGAAGAGTCACGTAGTGATGTGCTGACAAACTGCAGTGTATTTGAGCACTCCCACAGTAAATACAACATTTGGCATTACAGCTATTGCAATGCTAATCCGTATCCTTAGGTAATTAGAAATATGCCCAAAAGGTGCTGTACAAAATAATTTTGATTCTCATTCATCATGAATGCCCAAATAGCTTTGTGCATGAAAGTAGCATGAAGGAAGATGAACAAAGGCATTCTAAATAAGTATGAATGAGGATCTTTTTATGTCTAGTTTCCTAGTTACTTGGAAGGGCCTTGCCATACAATACAGCACTGGATCTCTCCTACAGTTTCTGCTGTAACAAAGCACACGAGCTGTATGTACCTACATATGCATATCATTCAGGCAGTATTCCTTGAATGTAGTGTGGGATTTTCCCCTTGGTGATAAAACACATAAGAAGGAGCTCCACAATTAAAAAACAGCTAAAAGACTATTTAGCACATTTCTTTCTTGATTTCTAAGGAACACTCATTTCAGACAGAATTGGGAGAATCAATTTCTTTTTCCCTGGAGCAGCTTCTAAAATTATAGGATTTTTTTCACAAGCTATACTTTCACCCTCCACCTCTATTTCTGTTCACCTGTTGAGGTGAACAGATAAGTAAGAATTAAAATGGCTCTGGGCTATTCTGGTTTTCTACAAACATGACAGTAAAGTAAATAGTTACCTGAGCAAGTGTCCGAAAGCGGTGAGATTATCCCTCTCTTTAAAAGCATATAAGAAGCTACATCGTAATTTCACAGATACCTAAGAGCTGGAAGTAATACCAATCTCTACTCCAAGACAGTTTAAGACTCATATAACCACGTTAAGAAAACACTGGATCTGAATTTGGTTGCTAGGTTTGGACTCAACACCATGCTCAGACAGATATGTGACTTCCAGATGGAAGTAGCTCACTTCTGCCATGCTTGAAGCAATCACGCAGTTGTTCTGCACCTGTATAAATTTACCTTCTGTCTGAACAGTGATGAAATTAATGTTCTAAGGTTACTTGTGATGATAGCAGTACAGATGTTAATTTTGCCTTGCAAGTGCAACCACTCATTGATGTGGAAAGAAAGGAAAAATGTAGTAAGGACAAAATTCCCAACCAGCCTCTGCAGGAAATTTTTGCCCTCTTGGAGCATCTCCACGGACCAGCAGCTGATCTGGCATTTGGCCCATAAGGAGTTGGAGATCTTCCCTGGCAGAAACTGCAGTGAGTGCAAAAGGGCAGCTGGAAGTGTCACCAGTGGAGGGAGGGAACTGCCAATAATCAAGCTGTAACAAAGCAGGAAGTTTCTACTCCAGCATCAGCATACATGATTTAGGAAGATCCTGCCACATCTTACCCCTTTCTTCTCACTTCTTCTGTTGTGCTAAACATCTAATAAATGTTTATGCAGTCGTTCTCAGGGACAGAGTAACATCTACAGGAATGGTGAGAAAGAAAACCAAGTCGTTAATGAAAAGCTGTAATAAAAAAGTAAAGTTTGCACGGGGTACTGGGATTAGAAAAGTAGTCAAGTGCTTTTTTTCCAAAGTGTTACCCAGTTAAGGGAAAAAGAAAAAACGGGGGAAGAGGGGGGCGGGGGGGAGGAACACAAAGAAAAAAAGAAAAGAAAGGGAAGGGGAAAAAGGAAAAAAGGCAAGTACAAATTAAATTCTCATTTTTCCCATGAAAGAGAAAACAAACCATCCAAAAGTGAGTCATCCCAATTTCTGCTGAACTTCCTAACTCTAATAAGCAATCTTCCTTTAGAATCAATACAAAACCAGTGCAGCGAAAGAGGGGTTTAGTATTACAATATGATACAATAGGTAAAATACTACCATCTGTAGTCTTCCTTGACACCAAAGGTCACATTTATGAAAGAGTTGACTCCCACTCTCCTTTTACCTGGTCCACATTTCTCAATTCTGCTTTGAAAGACTTGGAGAAAATGTATTACAAGGAATGCCTAACATCTAGGTTCAGATTAGATGATTTTTGTCTCCAAATAAAAAGTGTCAGCCAATAAAATCTGTTCTCACATCCTTCAAGAACTGTGTTCCATCATTCATTTGGAAAAGAAAAAAATATTGAATGACTTCATGTCCACATGAAACAGAAACCCACTTTGTCCAGTGGCAGAATGACTGATTGAACTCAGTGTAGCAGTTTTTCTATGTTGAGAAAACATTTCCACTGTTGAATTTCTACAAAAAGATAAAAAGCGACAACATCCATAACCAAAAAGTCCAATATGATTTGTAAATTAAATTAAAATTACGTTTTTTACTGTTGTGAGATGTTTAGGTTGGTTTTGACCTTCTGAAAGTACTTTCTATGTTTGGGTGCCCTTTAAATAAATTATCTTAAATATTAAATTGAGGACATTTTGAACCAGAAGTAGAAAGCATCGTTAAGGCAATGTTGAAACAGATAGTACATTAAATGGCCAGTTCACTCATTCATTCACTTACCTGCTTTGGCTCTGAAAAATTGGGAGCAAGTCGACAAGGTATTTCATTGAAAAGGCCCTGTATTGAAAGGCTCTAGCAGAGGCAATTAACGTATACATAAGTCTGAAGTTCCTATTCAAATACTGATTGACCTGTTCATAGCTGTTGAGGAACTTTGAAATGCAAAACTTAAGCTTCATGTACCTGGCTACATAAAATTGCTAACGCTGGGACATCAGTACAGTATTGAAAAAAATTCCAACACACGGAAGTTTTCTGATACCTCTGTCTTAGGTCTCCCACTATAAATCTGTCATTTTGATCTAAATTATAAAAAAAAAAGTTAAAAAAGTTGTACACATTTATTTTACTAATTTCACTAAAAACTGTAGAATCTTATGTCTTTGCATTACTATTACTGTCATCTTCTTCCATTGTTCCCATATCTAACCTCTCTTCCAACATTTTCTTATGCTTATATAGACATCAGTCGCTTGGCCAGTGGGTCTATTCATATGGCAGAAATACTTTACAAATACTTTGTAAGTCCTTTGCGGGATCAAGATCTCAGCCTGTGAATAAGCAGTGGCTATGCAGTATAAGTAGTGTCCTGGGTTGTATAGTGCTCAGTAAAATTAAGTTGTTGTCCTTTAGGAAGCATCTGAGACTTCAACATATCAATTCATAAAATAAGAAGAACACTAAGAAAGTGACCTTAAAGAGAACAAAGTAAAATCCAGTACTTTAGAAAGGTAGGATTAGTTTCTTTGGTGAAGCTAACTTCTTTTACTGTGTGAGTCTCATTCAAATACCTAAAATGTAGCTTACCTAATTCCATCCTGGGTCTGTTTCTATCAAAGTCTGTACTTCTTCTTACAGACAGTCCAGGAATACTTGAGAACAGTGTTTATTTCAGGATGTATGATCTTACCCCTGTAGTAACCCTTTTAAACCACCCAACCTTTCCTTTGTTTCTTTTGCTATTTTCACATCTTTATATTTGAGTTGAGGACATGGGTCACAAAAAGCATTTTGGTAGCTGATTCCTATCAGGGTAATACTTAACCTGTTGATTTCAGGTGAGGAATCAGGTCTTTATTGCCACAGATAGGCAAGATAATTAATTATGTGCATTAGCATTTTCTACGGTTTGGACTGACTACTGTTCAGGACAGAAAGGTTTTTTTGTTCTCTGACAGACTAGGGCATTTCTGAACATTTGAAACATGTTATTCTTTGTACTTCCAGTAGTCAAAAATTTGAAGAGTATGTGTATAATTAATAGTGTCAGAAATAGGGAAAG
>NW_010413570.1:58832-69119 GCF_000710305.1 Buceros rhinoceros silvestris
GGAAAGACATATGGCTGATTTTTTATTCCTATGGAAATCAAAGCTTTAATATTTCATTTCAGAAAGAAGATGCCAGACCAAAGGAATGCCCTCTGCTTATTGCCTTGATAGTCAGGAGACATGAATAATATTATTGATGTGCAAACACAAAGAGCTGGAGGCTGATAACTGTTTCTGTGTGATTAAAGACCTGCAGGAGGTACTTGGTGCCAATAGGCACAGGATGTTTATGATATAAGAGAGTAGAAATGACAACTGACCTTTCCTGGAGTCATAAATGAGCCTGCAACAACTTTGGGGCTCAATTTCCCTGTGAGTGGGAAATTTCCATCCCAGATGATTCCATCCTTTTGGATCCCTTGCTTCGTATTACTGTGCTGTAATCAGACTGTACATGTTAATCACTGAGATTTTTAGCCTTCCATGAGAAACCTTACCCTTTCTTTCTACTAACAATTCTTCTGATGAAGAGGATGTTCTTCTTCTACTCCTTCGTTTCCTTTCCCTCAGATATCGGTGCCATGCAAGTGAGCATGCTTAGGGCAGGCTCAGTCCCTCATTCCTCACCCTGCTCCCAGAGTGTTCATGAACTTCAAAAGAGCCTGGAAATGACAAACTTAGAAGCCTTGGATATTTGTGTTCTGCTTGGGTGTTTTTCCTTCACTCCTCATCACCACCTCCAAAGCAGCCCCGGTGGCATGCAGCAGAGAACTGGGTGTGAAACACTCAGATGGATCCTGAGCTGGTAGCAGCAGCCAGTTGTAGCCTGGAAGCATCTCGGATCCCACAGTATCTTCAATCACACGTAACCACTAAAAGTTGCCAACATCAGGCCAGAATGAGAGAAACCCCAAATGAATTGTTTGGCAGCAATTTACACCATAAAAATACACCAGTCCACTTTCTGAACTTAAGGAAAGTAGACTGCAAAAATAATTGGCAAGTAATATTTTGATTAGATAGAGGTACTGCGATAAAGGTGATGATAGGACACAAATCCAGACACTCTTTATTTTTCCCTTTGACAGTTTTCATTTGTCCTTGCTTCTTTTGCTCTTCACAAATCGCACAAAATGGTAATAGTGATGCTCATTGGTAAAGTATTTCAAGGATTAATGGTCCTGAGTATTGCCCTCATTTAATAAGGGGACAGGCCAGGATATGTCAGCTATGATACAGCACAGTAATTGTGCCACAGACACCTTTAAACTCCCCTAGCTTTAGTCTGCATTATGCTCCTAACCTCAGAAACATAGTGCAATGACTTTGGAGTCATCCAATCTCTATTTCACATAATTCCATTGCTCAATGCATAAACAACCGTATCAAATCAGAAATCCTGGTACAGTTGCCTGACTGGAGTAATTTCACCTTTCCCTTAGACAAATTTATTAAAATGCTAGTAAAACTACCCTTGTCCCTATGCCCTTAACTGTCTCTCTTTTTTTCCTCTTTTGATTTGCTTGCTGTGGTAAGGTTGACATCAGAAGCCTTCCACTTATGAAGCCCGATCTGAAGTGCTCTATAGGTTATCTTGATAAAGCTGCTGGGTCACTGTTTTGGTCATTTCGCTTGTTCCAAGAAGTGAAAGCCTCATAAATCTTTGGTGACATAATCACCATCTTGCAGCTTGTGATGGCCACGGGTTGGACACCGCTTAATTGCCTTTGCACTTCACCGTTGGTCACTGTAGAGGAAGATATTGGATTTTTTTTTTTTTAATGAAGTAAAAAATTCCCAAATTAAAACTTCTAAATTCTGTTCCTGCTGGAATGCAAAGGCAGCAGCATTCCCTGAGATGAATAGCAGAAGACAGTGTAACAAATTAATACAAATGAAGTCATTCCTGAGTGACTCCATCTGCTTTGGAAATGAGGCTCGGACTTTCCAAAATGTGGCCATGATCCAGATAATTAGGCTTGACTCCAAATGAAGCCACACAGGTAACTTATAGCTTCATTAACTCTCCTCGGGAAGGCAGGCATCCAAAAACTAACCTTAATAGAGCAGCATATGATCCATTGACAATCTGTTTGATATTAAAAAATGAACTTTGTTTTTACTATGTTACATGAGTATTAGCCCAGTAACATATGCAGAGCAAAATGTTAGGGATTGGACATGTTCTTGCATCTTGCGTTACACACCAGTCACTATATTCAGAGAAGTGGGATCATAATTTTTTGTTTACAAAGTTTAATCAAAATACATTCATAATCCACAAACTTAAGCAAGGCACATAAGGTGTCTGCAAGTGTCTTTCCTCTATAATCAACAGGAGGATTATTAGGTAATAACAAATGTTATTCATCTTCATAATAGCTAAATGACAGCCTGCTTAAAAATAACAAATGACTGCTCTTCATCGACTATTACAGGGTGAATATGACCTTCACGTACTTTAAGCAAACAAGTCCTATTTTCAAAGACTTCCCTAGTTCTTTAATTGATAATGATGAGATGCTTTATCTTTGCTGAGGGAAAAAAAAAGCTCTAGTTATAGCATTTATTTTAGGCTTGGAGGCATGTTATAGAGCCCTCTGTCAGAAAAGATGCTGAGGTATAGTACTGATTTTTTCATCAATAATAAATTAATGCATAATTAAAGTAGTTAGTGAGGTGCATAATGAACTCCTGTGAGATGTCTCCCCTTCATGTTTATCAGTCTTCTGTGTGATTTTTTCTGTTGACATGGTGCTGTCTTAATGCAACAGGATTGGAGAAAATCCGGCTGAAAGAAACCTCAAGAAGTTCTCTCATACGTCTGCCTGTCCCGAGACAAGAACAGCGATGTCTCAGTCATCCCTGGCAGGAGTCTCTCCTACTCCTTGAAAACCCCAGCATTGATGATTCCTCCTCCAGGAAAACCAGTTCCAGCCCTTGCTGCTAGAAATATTTTCATCACATCATACTTGAATCTCTCTTGCTGCTATCTAAATCCAAGTGTCTTGCAGAGTAGGCCCTGGAGTTTCCAGACTGAAGATCATTTATAGACTTAATTTTATCTTCTAACCAGGTTTATTTGAGCCTGAAAAGAAGGAAGCATGTGCAACAGCTTACGTACATCAGTAGTCAGATGGGTGAGGACAGAAGCCTAAATAAGTGCTGCCTAATACAGAAAAAAACAGTCATTCTTCCAAACATAATTTTTGTACAAAGACTTTTTTTGGCATTTGGTTATTCTGCCAGTTTAGGCTGCTCTGGTCCTTGCAACTGATGGTTTATAGAAGTTCTGGCTTTCACAAATACTGACAGCCAGAAAGGTATCTGTGCCTCTTGCTAAAGTAATGCATAGTAGTTATACCTTCTAGGAAGGTAAATTAAGGCACTCTTGTGTGAACGCTGTCCACAGATGAAGCGAAAACCAGCTACCTTGCTTGCTTCTGCGGTTTGAAAGATGTTGCTGCATTTGCCAAGTCACAGCCGTATTTGACTCATCTGCTACGCAATCTACACCCACAGGATTTGAGATGAGTGGAATTAACAGCTCTCTCCTACCTCTTGTTTCTCTCACAGTACGATAGGTGTTGCAAACAAGATGTAATTTGCCAGATATACTCAAAGCAGAGAAAAAGTGATACTAACATTGGTGAAAATCATTTTAAGTGATCTTAGACAATCATTTGAAGAGTGCTGTGTGTTCAAAGGAACCTTTTAATCATGCTCCATAAAAAGCAATCCAATATCGAAACCAGTGCAATATTGGCTTTGCTTACTCTCATATTAATTAGAGCAGAGCATAATGCTCTGTGTTAAAAGTTTTGTTGAGCATATTAAGAGAAAACAGTGATCCGGATCATTCCGACTCAGTCTGGTTTGCTCTGGTATCTGTCTCTTCCTGTAAATCAGTGTGTAATTATTCGTCACTGACTTTTTTTTATTCAGACACAAAATGCAGGCATTGATTTTTTTTTAACATGCTTATTGAATTATCTCCATAAATCTGCCATAATTTAATAAATACTGTCACAAACAGAAGTGAATTGTATCTTTTTCATTTTCCTGAGCTACAAGTATGCCAAAACACAAACCTCTGTTAAAGATGTGCACACGCATATGCACACACGCTCACATGCACATGAATATATATAAATATATACATTATACATTTATTCTGATCATCTTCACTTTTGACAGATATGCCAAAAAATAACTGAAGACCATTCATTAGATGTTATCAGTAACTTCTTGATTATCTGGTTACAGCTAACTAGGCATGGCAAAGGCAGGCATATTGTTTGATGTTCTCGGACAGAACATGGTCAAAAGCTACCTACTATTTGCTGTAAAAGGAACATACCAGTTGTGCTTTCAGCCTTAAAGAGGTGATTTATTAAAGTTACCAGCATCGCCTCTTATAATCACTGCACACTCCTGTTTGTAACAAATTCAAGAAAATCAGGAGACTGAGGAAGAGCAAGATGAAAGGGTGTATTAGGTTCCCCTTCTGGGCTTCCTTCTTCCAGCTCGCCCTTCTTCTCAGGAATATTTGCCATAAAACTACTTTTGTTTTCAGTATTTCTTGCTTGTGTCATGATTTTATACTCATTTGTCTTCTATGTGAAATTACGGAATTATCAATGTGTGTTCACTGTGAAAGCTCTGACTTTCTTGCTAGTATGGTGAATTATAGAGTGGCAGGTAATATTGAACAGGAGCCTGTTTTCCTAACATTTCTCTAAGGTGGAATTTTAGTCATTTGTTAAATAAACTGATAATAGCATAAACTTCATACTAATCACCTCTCCACATATTATTTATTGGGTGAAAGATGGCTATAGGACAAAGACTGAAGCAATGTTAGTAAGTACAGGGTCATGAGCTGAGGACTAGCACATTAGACTTCATTTACTGGTTTGTGCAGAGGGTACCATATTTCGAAGAGCTGTAACAGAGCCAGGGATTTGCATTCCTGGTGGCCAGCCAGGGTCTGGACTATGTGCCCCTGTGTTTGCTTCTTCTAAGCCCAGCAAAAAAGGGTTCTGTGTCAGGCAAGATGTTACCCAAAGTTACTGGCAGAGTAACCTAATATAGTGCTGATTAGCAATAGGAAACTAGTATTAAGATTAGAAAAGACAAATAAAGATTGTAACACCATGGATGGCCAAAACATGGGGAGTTCCCAGTCTGTGTATGTGGGCACTGTGGAGGCCGTTTGCCTGGGGCTCTTCCCAGCGGATGCAGACAGGTACGGAATGCCTGCATGACCTTGCCATGGCTGCAGGCTGAGCAGTGATGCACTTGATGCACCTGGGCAGGGAAGTGAAGGGGCAAAACAACTTTGGGAAGTGAGGGAGTCTCGGCTTCACCCGCCAGCTCCCCAGGGAGGAGATGCGCTCTGTTAATGCTGAAACCTAGCAAGTGGGAGCCAGAAGAACAAACGTGCCTTTGTCTCTCAGTGACTTGAGTTTACCCAAGTTCGTTCCTGTTTTGCACAGGGGTGGTGACAGTCACACTTGACAGATTAATAATTCTGCTCACTGATATTCCACTCCAGTTTTCTGCCCCCACATTTTTTTCCTGGTGCTCTGCAGCCAGCTAGAGAGGGACAGTTTCCTCTCCAAAACGGGCTGCATTTTTGGTAAAGGATGCAGTGTATGTTGTAATTTGAAATCAATGATGCACTAGGAAGTGAAGAAATGGCACTACATAGATCAGTCAGCTATTGATATTATGCTTGTTGCTTAATAACATAATTAAAAGAAAGTTGTTTGCAGATATTTCCCTTTAGTGTCTAGTTAATTGTTTAAAACTGAAGGCTGTAAAAGAGCTCCAGCTTTTTCAAGTTCAGCTGAGCATTCTTCAGCATTTTTTGTAAGGTTTATAGAGGTAGGCAGAGAAGTCTTTGTTCCTTTATTTTAAAAGGAACAAATACTTGGGATTCATCCAAGAACTTGTATTAGAGAAGTGTGTCTTTCCGTATTGTAAGGCAGAAGGGTTCAAGTGATCTCTGTGGCTAGATGGCAAATCATATTTGGACTGAGTGAGAAAGAAAACATAGGTCCAGTACAACAAAGGCACAAGAATTTGAGCAAAGTTTGATGAGTACCTTCATATAAAAAAACCCAATGTACTCTATTTAAATGCAAATATAGTCATGAATTGCATTAGTTAAATGAGCATAGAAAGCTGATTAAAAGATTTCTGGTCTCATTGAACCAAACCTTGTTGATTATAGGTATTCTCGATTCAGTCCTTTGTGAGCATTTCTGAAATGAGCCCTACAGAAACATGTCCGTGTATTTCTTATCTTCAGTCAACAACTACAAAAGCCATAAATTTTATCCCCAGGGATACATGGCATTTTAAAAAGGAAGAATGCACAAGCCTTTACCGATACTAGTATATGTGATATAAATCGCAAGAGTCAGGATTCTGTTTATTAGCAGCCTTCCTAGAGTTAATCAGCCCAAGAGGACTATATTACATAGAACCCATTTAAAGACAGATCTATTGAAAAATGTTTTTAAATGAGAAAAAAAGTATTACCATAAACTTCAAATATGCCTTCTTTGTTACTGTACATCTTGAAGCAGGTTTTTAAATGGACCTCTGTTATGCAGGCACAACAAGATATGGGAGAAAATGTCTGATTCAAATGTCTGATTTTTCAACACAGTTCTTGTTTGCATCTACAAATCAGATATTTATCTATTGTCCTTATTTATGCCTACCATTTAAGGGCAGTTCAGAAAATGAGGCCCATCTGCTACCTATGAATTGTCTAAGGAGGGGTTATGACACTGCAGAAAGTCTATGCTCCAAACTCTCTGATGCCTAGCTGTCTCCAACCAGCAGGCAAGGTTTGGAAGTTGTATTAGGCAGGCTAATTGGACTGCCTGCCTAAGTCATTGCTAACCTAAAGATGTCAGCAGCATCACTAGCCTTTCTTCTTTCTCTTGTTACTTCACTGTTTATCTCCGAAACCTCACTTGCACTAAAATTGTTTGGGGTTTTGCTTTATCCAAGTTGACACATTCCTATTTTCCCTCCCTCATTAGCCAGAATAGTGAAGAGTTACCTCGGATACCTTCAGATGTCACAGGAATACCACTAGATGGACATTATTGGGGTAAATCAACTGCAAAGAAGAAACACTCCATTGTAACACCTGTATGAAACAACTCACCTTTTTTTTCTGGAAAATAAACCCCATGATATTGAAACAATAATCAGCATTTTTTTACTTCAGTCTCACAGCAGAACAGTAACTTTGCGAGTATGTACTCAAATCCAAGTAATACACAATAGCAACTTCTCCTCAGTTGATTTTGTGCTTCTTTTCCAAAGAAACAGCACTACTGATGTCCTTTTCCCCTCCTCCTCCCCACCACTGCAAATAGTATTTTCTGATATTGTGACCAGAATGTGGCAGTCCTCTATGATCTTCCTCCATCAAGTCTGGGATCTCTATCCAACGTGTGGGAAATACAGCACTGGAAATGCTGTACTGGTTCTGGCTGTACCCGGTCTGTTCAGCCATGTGCATGGAAAAGTAACTATGGAAGATCACTCAGAGCTTTCTTAGGGCTACTGGCAAGAACTGGGAGGACAAATCTCTCTGTATGTGCATCACACATTTGGGCCATCTTCACCCTTCAAAATGGGGCTTGGGCAAATGGCTTCACCTGATTTATTTCTCTTAAACAGCCTCAATGAGCATAAAGTTATGCATGGTTTAGAACTAGGCCTGTTTTTAGCCTGTCTGTGATTGTAATCTTCCTTTCTGGAGAATGACCCAGAAGACCCTAATTAAGATGCTCTAGTCAGATACACGGTCAGTAGAAGTTTTCCTCAGCTCAAGTGAAGCAATGACCTTTGATTACTGGAGCCAAAGGCGATGGCTGTGTAGCCCTTTCTATCCAGGACGAGAAGACTCCTGGTGGAATAGGACAGGTGGCCAAAGAAGATGTGAGGAGGAAGCCCATGACTATGTAAAATTCCAGAGAAGCCAATGAGGCAGCAAGCATGGGCAAACATTTTGGCATACGGAGCTAACGCATGCAACACTTGCCTCATACCTGCTAATGCACAGAGTTCCACAAGAGAACCAAGAGCCAGTTAATGTTTTTTCCTGGTATCTTTTACAAGGAGCACATAGTAAGGAAAAAAACTGTGGCCAATAGCTGATCCTCATTATGTGTCACAAGGTTTTGCCTCCTGTCTAGTCAGTGGTCTTATCACATGAGCTCAAGCCTAAACTTAACTTCCTACTCGCATAAAAAAAAGTCATCCCAGAGACACCTGCACGAGATATTGGAACCAGTGCTGTGGTATTTCTTATTAAAAAAATAAGAAGGCGGGCACTCAGGTACTTCTAAAGATTACTTATAAATACAATATTCTGAAAGTCAGTAATGGGCTGGCAAAGCTAATTAAATTAAATTGCAGCACCTTTTTTTTTTCTTAAAGTATTCATTGAATACGGAATGAGTTATTTAAAAACAACTCTGGACAACAGCTGGATAAAAAAGATAGATCAGGTGGACTGAAAGTTAAAAGCGAAAATCAATTATTCATAAAGTTTTTCCTCTCAGTGCTAGAGTTGGTCAGAAACTTTTGACTGCAACATTTCCTATTAGAAAATTGTATTTCATCAGAGCAAACAATCTCTGTGGGAATATGTCAATTATGACAAAACGGGGACAGAGGGTCAGTAAATGAAGCCTCTTAGTGGTATCAAAACATTCTGTTTTGAAGTGTTCCTAAACATTATCGTCATGGCATTTCTTTTAATTACAATAATTATATAGTCTGGTTTAAAAGTGAAGATTGGAATAAAACATTCAAGCACTACAAAATGGGTCTTTAGAGGCTTTCTAAAAGCATTTTTTAAGTTTTATTTTATTTTACTCCCTTTGTCTTCAAAATTACATTTTGGCAAATTATGTTACAATTTAGGGTGAAAATGTCTCAGCTCATAAGTCTTAAAGGAGGGAAGTTTCAAATTTCACAGGGCTTTACTTAACAACTGTTCAGGTCTTTTGCCCTGTTATTTACTTCAGGTGGGTTTACACTTCTCTCAGGATATGACATAATGGAGACCAAAGATGTTGTGTATTTTTCTTCTTTGAAAGGCTCATCTCTAAAATGGAAACTTCTTCATTAGGAAATTTCCTACCCTGCTTTTCTCGTTGATTCTCCATTCCTGCACCATCCCCACCCCACCCAACCCTCGTAATCTAAATTAGGGCACAAAAGCAATTTGGGGCTTTAACAAGAACATGGTTTTTGTTTGGTTTTTTTTTTTTTAATCTGTTTCTTTAAAGTAGAGATTTTTAATGCAGATCATTTTCATGATTATGCTTGTAATGTAACTGTAAAAAAAGGTGCTGGTGCAAGCTGCAAGTCCCTGCTGTAGAGACAGAGGGCAGTGGGGGTGGGTTGGAGGGAGCAAAAGCAGCGAGGAGGAAGGGAAACAGACAACTCCTCCCCCCAGCCTCAATACTACAGAAAACACGTTGTAGACTTCTGCAAAGGTTCAGACCCATCCGCAAGGATGAGCCATGGAGTGACCTGGTCTTTACTTGTGTTGACCAATTTCCTTAAAACAAGATAATCCCATTCAGTACATTCAGGCATTAACGGAGTGTTTCATCTGCTGTAGTGATTTTATCTTCGCGCTGAATGTAACAGTGAGGTTGCATAAACACTGAATGCTCCTGGCTGTAGTCTAAGCTTGCAGTATTTCCAAGATGCCTGTATACACTGTTTACACATAAAATATGCCCCTCTACCCCACATGACGTCAGTACCATGGTTAAAAATAGTCAACCTGTCTCATTCCACAGACGATTGAACAGACATGTAAGTGGGATGGGATTTGGTATGAGGACTTTCTTCTCAGAGGTCAAGGGTTCAAATGTATTCCAAATCAATACTAACTGAGAGTTATTACCTTCAGGTGGCCTGTGTAAAATGAATGGTGTTTCTAGCCTAAGATGTCTATGCCATCAAAAAAATCCCATCATTACATTTGGCATTCTTCACATAAGCCTCAATGTAGAAACCCGAGATAGACTGGGCACAGAGGTGGAATTAATCTCTTATGAAAGGGCTATAGTTGGTCCTTCCAAAAGAGAGATAAAACAGATTATTCAGGCAGTTTGAGAAATACTGAAGTGTTAGTGCTTAGAGTTTGCTCCTTCCTGTGAATAAAGAGAGGGCAGAATTTTCATATGTTTTTGATCTAGAGTCTTTTCGCAAGCCCCAGATTCACTTTTGCGGGGGAAAATATATGAGAGGTTTATTTGTGCTACCAAGATTGTGTATGGCACCAAGCCATAA
>NW_010413570.1:69175-71158 GCF_000710305.1 Buceros rhinoceros silvestris
AAAATATAGGAGAGGTTTATTTGTGCTCCAAAGATTGTGTATGGCCCAAAGCCATAAAAATTTAATCTGGGCTAAAAGTTGGCAGAAACATTCTTAGCCCTGAAGTATGTTTTAAACCACATTAAAAATATATGTGTCAGGCCACTTATAAGTTAAAATACTCAAGGCTAAATAATAATAATAATAAAAAGTAATAATAAAAAAGTCCTTTCATCTAAGCGTGGCATGCAAAAAGGAAATCGACTGTCGAATATTATATGGTTTAAAAAAATATTCCTGTGTCTGTGATTCAAATGAGGAAGCTTTGACAAGACTTTCTGATTGAGTCTGAGCATACTTGAGAGGTTCTTCTTGCTTGAACTGTTGGGAATATGCTATCAGCAGGTCCTGGAGACAGACCGCAGAGAGCTTTAAAAAATGTGAGTGATAACATTTGAAATCACTGCAGAACTTTACTGCCATGAAGGAAAAATATGTAGATTTGGCTTGCTCCCAATGGGAAGATGAGCTGCACGGTTTTGTGCGGCTTGAAGGCGTTAAATTTGCCTAGTGGGAAGACCAGTTAAAAGAGAATTACAGCAGTTTAAGCATGAAAAATAAGAGTATGCTGCATATCAGTGCTCTCGGTTCTCAAGCAGATATTGTGAACCTTAATTCTTGCTGCATTTATCAACAGAAAGATAACTGATGTGAAGGGGAAAAAAAGTCTTCTTGTTTGTGCAAAACAAAACCACAGTATTTTTCTACATTCAGGTGCCCCCTTCATCCTACAAGGTATCATGAGCCTGAAAAGAGGTGATCTTGGAACTAAAAATCTTACCAGGTAAATGCTTTTAATTGGGATGTAAAGGGCTGTATCATAAGTCCACCAGGGTTAACTCTAAGCTCCAGACCCTGTGATGCTTCTCGATTGCTGTGGCACTTTGCTGCTGTGCCTTGATGCCAGAAGAACAGGACCTGATGTGAACTGTGCTGGGAAGGAAAGCCAGGTATGCAGAAAGCTGCTGTATTCTCTAAACTGGTCCCAGCACAAGCAAGTAGGAATGCAGGAACCCAGAGCTTGATGTGAACAGCATCTCGCCCACGATTTAGGTTTTGCCCAGAGCAAATGGACACCAGGCACAAAAGAGTTTTGAGCCATGCGACCCAGGAGAGAAAAGCGTCTCACAAAACCATTACACAGTTCAAAAGTTGCTTAATTGTCCCCATTAAAAAAGCCCGCACAAGGCACTTGAGGGAGCAATGGCACATTTATAGGAAATGTAGTGGATTAGCTAATGTATCTTTTCTATCTCTAAATTGCATGGAGCAAAACCGTAGATAAAAACAACAATCTGGGAACACAGGGTGTTGATAGGAGAGTTAGTACAGAAATACCAATATTCCACCCGCAGTTTCCAGAGGTCATACGACCTTAAATAACAACTGATAGCCCAAAATAAAAGATGTAGGTGAATGTCTATGGTGGATCAAATCCTTGGACAAGCTACCGAAGTAGCCAGTAAAAAGAAGGGTGCTTCATCCTGGTTTATCTCCTAGCTCAAGCGCTGGGGGAAGAGGTCTCTTTGTGGGTGATCGACCAGTGGACGGCACGATTGTGCTGGTGCCCAGTCTGTGGGAGCTGGGGATCTGGCCCGTCCCTGAAAGAAGGGCTGGTGTGGAAGAGAGAGAAAACGTCTCTTAGCTCCCTAAGCAAACACGGGTTTACAGAGACAAACAGCTGCTTTGTGTCGTAAAAATAAGCCATATGTTTGTATTTACATGTGTGGTTCAATTATGTGTATGTATAATATACGTGTACATTGCGTACATGTATTTTTTATGTAGGGGAAACCTTTGGAAATCTCTGTACCAGGTGCCCGTGCCCAGGTGCTGGAAGCGGCAGCAGCGGCGAGGGGCTGGTCTGCAGGGGCGGCCCCTGCGACAGGCAGCTGGGGCAGCCCCTCGGCCACGGCGGGCGAAAGCCTCGGGGAAAGCCGGGGG
>NW_010413571.1:0-378 GCF_000710305.1 Buceros rhinoceros silvestris
GGTCAGCGGGGAAGCCCCTCCGTGCCCTCCCGAGAGCCCGGCCCCGCTGGCGGCAGAGGGCAGCCCCGGTGGGATGGCTCTTTCCCGGGGCTCCGGTAGCCTCGAGGTAGCCGTGTGCCCTCCCTTCCAGTGCCGGCAGGATGAGGATTCTCTCACCCTGCTCCTGCATGTGCCCGGTATCCAGCCTCAGAGCCTCAGTGGGGACGTGGGCACGAACCACTACAGCCTCCGCTTCTCCAGCGACGCTGGCGCCTACGCCCTCTTCTTACAGTTTCCTGCTGCAAACAGGCTGGCATCCCCCGAGAGCAGCGTTAGCGTCTCTGCCCACAATGCTGCCGTCGGGCTCGCCAAGGGCCCCGGCAGCAGCGGGCCGCGGGC
>NW_010413571.1:458-13414 GCF_000710305.1 Buceros rhinoceros silvestris
CCCACAATGCTGCCGTCGGGCTCGCCAAGGCCCCCGGCAGCAGCGGGCCGTGGGAGAAGTTCTGCTTCGGCCTTGACGCCTCTGCTTTGCAGGTAATGACCTCCAAATAGCAGGGCTGGTGTGTCACGCTCCCCAGAGTGCCACCACCTTTGCCATGGTGTGTCACCCCTGTTTGCATTTGTTTATGAGTGATGTCTCCGGAGCTGTGAGGTTATCGGTTTGAGTTTAGAGAGGTTGGTAGTGACAGGAACTGCTTCCCTTAGAGAGCTGCTACCAGTTGTAAGTGGAACGACCTCATTAGCGCTAGTCTTGTACGAGCAGGACAAAGGTCCCGTCGTGGAGCTGACATCTGTGTCCTTGGAATTGAAATGACTTTTGCCTTCACGCTGATTTTTTCCTAAGGCAAATTCTGATAAGAGGAAATGGAACCTGCCCTGTGTCCTTAGCTTTTAAAGCCGCATGACTCGCTTGTGCAGCCTGTTCACAGGAAGAAAGGAGATGTTGGTGACGCCCCAGATGTACACATACATATACAGGGTGTCCTGGAATACAGACGTGTGAGTGGTGTGGAGCTGGGGCTGTGTTTCAGGAGAGAACTCCCGCTCACAACTGCAGGAACACTCTAGAATTCAACCATAGTCCCACAAACCGCCACGGTGACCCACTGTTAGTCGCCATTTTGCTGGCCGAGCTCTTCATCTGCTCCTTGAACCAGCCCGAGAACGATTCTTGCTGAGATGGTTTATTATTTTATGGGTCGTTAGGCGGGAGGAAGTCAGCCCTCCAGAGAACCACAGCATCCCCTCAAAGGGATGCTCGCCTCGCCCTGTTCTTCCCGTCAAGAAGCGCTCACACGCATCCTGTGGAGAACTCTGTTATTCGGAGAGCTCAGAGTTTCCAACACTTCACCCTGAGCGGGGATTAAGGCTGCCCGGTTCTTGCGCAACCCTTCAGCCGTGTGATGTGCAGTCTGTCTGAGAGCAGTGCGGCCCCTTGCGGGTCGGATCACGGGAGTGCCGGGCCAGAACGCGGCCAGGCTGAGGGAGTACCCACTGGAGGCGCATTGCTTCATCCCTGCACCCAGGAACTCCTGCGTGGCTCCAAAAGAGACCGATCCAGCTGGTGTGTTTGCAGCTGAATCCCCATGTTTTGATTATTTATTTTATATTTACTAATTTATACATCTTTATATATTCATTTTATGTATATATGGTATGTGCATTCATTATTACGATGGGGGAACATCTGTTGGTTGCAGGTTGTTCAGAGGCCGTCCAGTCATGAGAGTTCGGTCCATCTTACTGTTCTGCGAGTTAAAAATCCTCTGATCGTGCTGAATTTATTACATATTGCGAAATGTCTGGGGTGGAGTCGGAGGGACTGGCATTAGTCACAGGCCTCGCAGCCATTCGCTCCCGTTGCAGACCCCAGAGAGCGATGTCCTCTCCCTTTTGGAGAGCCGACCTGCGAACTGCAGCCCTGGAAGTCCCCGGAGTCATTTGTCTGTGTGCTGTTTGGGAAGCGCGTGTCTGCCGGCCGCGCCTGTGCCAGCGCTGATAGCTGTGCTGGCTCAGAGCAAGGGAGGAAGATTAATAGTTAATGAGAGCTGCTGCTCTGCTCTGATCCGTTCCAGCCGTTAGCTGTTTGCCCGTGGTAGCTCCTCTCCTACTTAGGCTGATTTCTTCCATTTGTCTGCTGTCATCTCTGCTGTTCTCTGCTTCGAGTCTCTTCCCACAGAGCAGAGCTGCACTGGGATCTGCCAGCAGCTGACCTCTGCTAGAGCAGTGGTTTAGGAGCGCGCACAGGAGCAGCGCCCCGTTCATCACTTCAGGCACCTTCCTGCCTCAGCAAGCAGCGATTTTATCCTGCACCTCCCAGTCCCACTGCTGGTTCGCCATCTCCCACCGCAGCCTTGCCAGAGGATGGTCCTCTAGACAGGTGGAATTCCTGCTCCGCTGTCTTCTGGGGAGCTGCTCCTCGCTGGAGACCAAGGCTTTCTGTGGTGTTTCATGAACAGATTCCTCGCCGGGTTAGTTACTTCAGCAATCTGCCCAGTGCGGCGATGGCTCGTGCCACGGTGGCTGTTCCAGTGCCGTTAGGCTCCCCTTAACTTGCCAAACAGCCTGGAAAAGGTGTTACGGTGATGGTTCCCTGTGTGAGCAGAACACATCTCGCCAGCCGCCTCATCCCTGGGCTACAATGTAGTGCAGCATGGCCCTGCCTCGCGTGCTTGTGACGTTCCAGTCACCGCACTGGCCTCTTTTCTGGTGGAGGTTGCTCTGATACAGATACTGGTAGAAGAATGAGTTGAGCGTGTCCTCAGGACACCATTCCTGAAACAGAATTTCAAGGACTGGTTTTGCTTTTGTAGTCGGGTCCATCTGAATCCCTGTGCTGAAAGATGGTATATTTAGAGCTCGTTTCCACGGATGATGAGCAGTGTGAATTCCCACCCCAGCTAGCGCTCATTTTCAGCAAGTCTTTACAGTGCCACAGTCCTCCCTGGACTTGAATCGTGTCGCTGCAAGTGTTCCTTCGTTTGGTAGCCCTGGAGGTCGCTTCTTTTTACTGCTTCCCCATGCGATAGATCGTCAGCTGTGCTGGCTCTGAGCCCTAACTCCTTACCAGTGGTGCCAGCCACTGCTTCTCTGAGTGCTTTCACTCCCTGGCTAAACCATCATGTCCATGCAGTGGTTACGGTGAGCAGAAATCCTACAAAAATAAAGATTCTATAACTTTGGACTTCGTGGAGAGGGTCCCATGTTTCAGAGGTTTAAGACTCACCTTTTGTCGTGGCCCTGGGCTCAAACCACTGCTCCAGAGCCCACACGGTGCCGGACTTCCCACAGGGCTCGCTCCTGTTTTGCCAGGAGAACAGACCTGGGGAAGTCACCTGGTGTCCCCGCTGCCAGGATCACCTTCTGCTCTTTGCCTCGAAGGACCAGCTGTGGGCTGGGCTCCATCCGCTGCGCTTGGTCGTGGTTCATCCGCTAACGCCTTCGACATTTCCCGTTTTCTTACATCCTGGGGGCTTGGGCCTGGGAACAAGAGTTCCCCTTCGTTTTAAGACAGCAGAGCTTGGGGAGTAAGCGATGAAAAAAGAGGGGCTGGGAGCTAAATAACGGTTAGGAGAAGCTGTAGGCCTGCCAGGCAAAGTTTCCGAGAGCAGCACGTCCCAGGCTGTCCGGGTTCACGGCAGAGCTGGCGTTGCGCAGTTACGGGAATTGCACCTTTGCGAAACTCTGCCTTTTAACCGTCGGTCTCCCGGGGTTAAAGGCTGAATTCTGGACAGAAATCAAAGCCAGGTTCCTAGGGGGTGTATCTGAACCTCTGAGGCTTGGAGCCTCGCGCTAGCACGTGAAACACGTTGGGCAGATCCGGAATTCTGCCTGCAGTTTTTGGGTCGTCTGTGCTCGTTTTCATGTGGTTAGAAAAAGATTGGTTTGAGTCCTCGCTCCCTGTTGTGCTGCTCCACGCCCCTCCCGCCTTCCTCAGCCGGCTGCGGGGACTTTGTTGGCAGGATGTGTGCTCACTCGCCCGCTCAGCACTTCCCTTCCCGGGTGAACCGCTGCTCCCAGCCCGTCCCATGTCCTGTCATGGGGAATGTCAGGATTTAACTCATGCAACCCCCCACGGGGCTCCAGAGGACAGCAGGGAGCACTGGTTCCTCTGCTCTGCTTTATGATGGTTTTTTAAGATTTACAATATGAAAAATAACTGCACTAAACATTCCCGATCAGCTGCTGGTTTGAACCAAGCCTGAGCGATGCTGTTTGTGAGGAGGATGTCACAGAGGTGCCTGAAGGGACCTGCCGAGCCGTACCAAAGCTCTCTTTCACTTGTGCGGGAGTGGTGGTGCTTTCAGGGGGCGTTACCGAGCATCAAAAGAGGGGTGACTCTCTGCTAGCTCAGCCACCAGTGCCTGGTGAAGGAAACCCTTGAGAAGCTCTTACTGCTTTTCCCCTCAGAAAGCAGCCGGTAAACAATGCTGAGGCCCTGCAACCTCTGCTCGCTGCACGCACCGACCATCACGTGTTGTTTTCCACCCCCTGGACTTCTGTCCTCTGCTTTGGCAACAGGTCCGTGGTGGGGCAGCTCCTCCACAACAAACACCGCTGTGACCCGTTTACACAGAAAACCCCGTGGGAAGGAGCAATGTTATTTTTGCCTTTACAGCAGAGGAACTGTCAGGCTCTGTAATTCATCCTCTCGTTATCTCACTGAACGCAGTATTTGTCTTGTACGCGCTGTCAGATCCATTGTGCCCAGGCAGGTCCCGTGCTCCCCAGCCGCGGTGGACACGTGCCTGGTGTTGGGCTGCTGAGGGGCCCCATGTTCCCTGACGAGAAGTGATCTGCGGGTGGCAGAGCTGTGAGAGAGTGCGGAAAAGGCGGTGGGCTGGGAGTGCTCCCGTGGGCACGCTGCCTGGGGCTGGGCTGGGGCTGCCCTCCTGCTCGGGGAGCCTTTGAGGGCCAGCCAAGCACAAAACCTAGAGAGCCGCGTTGGAAGTGTGAGATACATCGATGTTCTAAGCCTCTGCTACGTTTCGGGGAGGAATCTGTACTGGGGAGCGTAACGGCTGCTGCGGGGTGTTCCCAATCAGACCGCTGGAGCTACCTGTGCTGCTGCATCCAGGTTTTGCCCGTATCCCCAGGCTCTTCTGAGTTGTGTCACCTGCTTTTTTTGAACGTCAGGGTTCCAAGCTACTCTGAAGAGTTACTGTAGTAGTTAGGGGTCACTTAGACGATGGTGTTCGAAACTAGGACTGTTGTGCTTAATCCTACAACCGTCTGTTTCTGGTTCAGTTAATTCTGTGCTTAGCGTTTCAGGACTTCGGCAAGTTTTTGGGGAGGTCCGAGGAGGACAGAAAAGGAGAACAGGTTTATTGTTTGATTTTTCTTTTTTCTCAGAGTAATCTCTTCACCAAACTACATTAAGAAACAATTAGTTTGCTTCTGTTATAAAACAAACTGATTTCTGAATGGCCTTTAATTGGCAGATCCATTATGGGAATAATGTACTCGGACAGAACAGTGATGTCAGGAAGCATTATTAACCTGCTGATTAAGCTCACGGAAGCTGCTTTTGAGCTGCTGTGTCTTTGCAGACAGAGATACCTTTATAAGAACATTTTCACTCCCAGTATGGGGGTGAAATTCACAAAACTTTTGAGATTCAAACTCACACTGAGCTGGTTTAAAATGGGCTCCTGCAAACCGAGGGGCCAGGAGCTCCCTAGACCTAAGTCCCTTTTCATATTTGCATCAGCTCCTCATTACAGAAAACGTGCAAATAATTTGAGCCTGAAACCTGTCCCGCTTTTAAAACTGTTGCAGCTGCATGGGAGGTGGCTCGGGATGGTGACTGATGGCTACGAGTTTGGACAAAGCCAGAACGAGCTGCATGCTGAGGGCAGCGGCTTTGCGCCGTGTCCGCCGGCATTGCGGTGTGCGCTGTCAGTGCTGTGCGGAACCAGGACGGTTTCGAGTAGTCAAGCGTCCTAGAAACTCAAGACATTCCTGCGAGCACTTATGTTAATTTGGTCTGGGTTTGGGCACAGGGAAAAACCAAGGTGTGCCAAGCAGCGGTTGACACTATGTGCAGGAAAAAACAAATTTAATTCTGAGTTGCTAAGGGAGTATCACAAATATTAAAAAATAAACTGTTTAAAGCGAAGAATTGTTTTACAGGGTCATCGAAATCGGCTGCGGATGGTTGTCCTCTGCTGCTTTTCCAAGCCAGAGCAAACAGGCTTTAAAATAAACGTCCTGAATCGTTTTTTTTCCCCAAGGTCTGTGCTTTGATAACATCTGCAGGAATATAAAAGCCTCAGCGTACACTCCCTGAGAATGCAGCGGCGGGACTGGAGGCGCTGGCTGGCTGAGCGGGCTCGTGGTAATCGGTGTGGTGATAACAGACAGCATTGCTGGTGTGTCCGTGCAGCACGAGGCTCCTGATTGATGGCAGGGCACTGGGTATGCTGGGATAACATTTTAAACACACTCTTGAAGTGTCAGTGTAGTGCTCTGGGAATACGGTGTCGAGCTGGTATGAAACTGGGTCAAATTGGTTTGCAGTAATTAGTCAGAATGATCAGAACATCGTCATGAGCGGTTACCTTTCACCCTCGTGTAAGTACTGATCCATAGACCTCCCATCCAGTTTTTCTTTTTTAACCATATTTTCAGTGAAGAAAATGAATTATTTTGCTTTTAGTCAGGGAGAAAAACCTTCAGGAAGGTTTACTGGCTTTGTTGCCAAAGCGCAGTCGTATTTGGGTCAGGGATGAACGGCTGCCACTCTCTTCTCGTGGCCGCGGCTGATGCGCAGCGCTGGCCCTCGCACCCCTCACCTGGGAGGCACTTTCTGTTTGGAGCTCTCTCAGCCTCACCCCCTCCGAAGGGTCCTCTCACTTTTCTCCCTGGGAGCTCTGCTCTGGTGCCGGTAAACTGTCTCCTGCTGTTCCAGGAAGGCTTCCACAGGGCTGTCCCTCTGCTTCCTGCGCTTCCCTGGCCGCTGCTGCTCTATCTCCACAGCGCTGGCTTCGGAGGCAGCAGCTCCGCAGTGTCTGCCAGTGCCCCTGTGGTTAAAGCTGCTTTGGACGGAGTGATCAAAGGATGTGCTTTGCTGGTTTAGACCTAAGAGAAAACTTCTCATTCCCTCCATCTCCTCTCCCACTTCTCGTACCCGTGATTTCCTTTTATTGTTGTGCTGCTGAGGGGCGCAGCTTAGGGCGAGGTCAGGCACTGACTCTAAGAGCACAAACGCGTAGTAAGAGAGTCCTTTCACAACAGCTTATGCTCTCACTAGAGAGCATGGGTTCAGAGGGAAAAATGATTTGGTTTCCCCTTTTTTATAGGAAATATGGAGGCAAAGAGACTTGCTCACCATCCAGGAGGTAGCAAACGGGACACCGTCTCTTGAACTCTGCAGAGTATTTCTACAAGCCTAAAGCACTGGCAGGGTCCCTCTCTGGCGGGCAAGAAGGGAGGCAACTCGAGGCAAGAAGTACAGTAGGCTCTGTAGACAAAAATGCCAGAAATCTGGGTGTTACAGGAGGGATTTCCGTCACGGCGAGCCTGCTGTACTCGACTCTTTTCACACGCTGCCTCAGCGTCCCATGCTGGATGTTTGCCTGCGTCGTCAGCTTAAATCCGCCGGCTCTGAAAACCAGCCATAGGAGCGTTACGGTTTTCCAGGTTGTGATTTTCACTGGTGAAAACATCGGATGCTGTCTGATTTTCCCCATACAATGATTTTTTTAGGATGGCCATTACATTTTGTTCCTCGGCCGCGGTGCAGCATCTGGCTGTGCATAAGACTGCATCTGCAGGGGGCCAGAAATGTGCAGAATTTGCCTTTTTGCTTCTCAGTCAGCAGTAACTGGATTTATCTGCCCATAGGTTGACCAGAGGGTAGAACTGGACCGAGAACATTACAAGTATGACTTAAAGGAGAAGGTTTGCATCTTTCCCCTGCTATTTCCAATCAAACAGGTTGCGTTAAACAGGACGGGTAGTTCGTGGTGGAACATAAGAGCAGTCCCCTAGGGCAGACCACGCTTATTGTGCCTCACCCACAGCTACAACAGATGACTGAGGAGGAATATGAGGACAGGGAAAGCCCTGTAGCTCTTAGGAAACAGCCCCTCCAGCATATATTTTAGGACCTTTAATTACCTGTAACTGATTTAAATCTTTAAACCTGTAGCGACATGTTTCGTGTTGTTTGGGAACCGCATATTAACAGCCTCAAGCCATGGCCTGAGCTGTCGTCTCGAACCGCGGATACCTCTCGGTTTCTTCCAGCTGCTGTTTCTGCTTGCCCAAAGGGAGAGCTGAGCCGCCTCGGGATGGAAAACTGGTGGATCGGTGCCCTGGCTGTGCGTGGAGTGAGCTGCTCGCCCCGATACCACCGCGGTATAGTGCAGAAAGAACATAACCAGCTCTTTCTTTTCTGTAGGAGCGGTTGTTTGTCAGTGAAGACAACGTTGATGGATTCCTAGGTGCTGTTTTGTGCCCTTCCACTTGCTCCCAATCAGCATTGGAGAGTCGGCCATTAATTGAAGCGCTCGATGTTACTGAGGACAGAATTCAAATCAGGCTGAAGGTGAGGAGCTGTGGCAGCAGCACGCGTTGCTGACTGATGTCTGTACCTCAGCAAGATTGTATCAAACCTGACCAAAACACCTCTGTTCCCGTTTAGTTTTGACACACCAGGGAAGACTGCGGAGCGGGGTGTATTTGTGAGCACCAGTGCAGGTTTTAGGTTCTCCTTTGTGCCATTTAATGTGACCAAGGGATTGAAACCTCTTGTATTTCACTGGGAAGATGGAGAACTGCGATATGGTTGTTAAAGACGGTGCTTTCCCCTCGCAGGGGTACAGCATGGCGTGCACACGCTACAGCTCTCACTGGTGTTAAGAAATGAGCAATGACTACCTAAGATCCCTCATTCAGAGGGACCCCAAGTGCTTCCAGGTCAGAGCTGATGACAGCGTGCTGCAAACAAATCATGGCAGGTGTCATTAGAATAAAACCCAGAATGTTCTTCAAATGGAAATAGAGAAGTGAGTAATCCCCATCCGTCAAAGAGCCAAAGAGGTTGGGCTCAGGTTCTGGCGCCCACGGTTGAAACTGCCGTCTTCGCCTGGACACCTTTCTGGGTGGCAGCCAGAAGTCCGAAGGGACTTGGGCTCAGGAAGGAGTGGAGAGGAAAAGAGGAAGATGTGAGATAAAACCCCCAAATCAGCTGGGATGTCTTGGTAGACACTGGATGAGAAATCCGTTTAAAGCGTAAAGGCAAGGCACTAGGCAGGGACAGTCCGGGCACTGCTGCGCCCGTAAACTGGAGACTGCAGATACAGTTAATGTGTGCTTGGCTTCTTGGAAAGCAAGTTCAGACAAAGCTCGTGACCTCTGGAACTAAACTGGAGGAATGAGGAGTTTACCCTAAAGGTTCCTAAATACCCTGAAGATCCCTGAAGTGCTCCAGCGTTATCTGACAGCCTTAACTTCTGTAGCCAGTGGGGATCGTACTTTAAAATTCTAAACTCAAGTTCTTGGAAAGCAGGTGTGTATGTTTTGGTGCCTAAGGAAGGGAAGCTCCAGTACCTCAGGTCATCCCACTTTCATGTGGGTGAATCATCCAGTGCTGGGAGGGACTTACCGGTGTTTCTTTCATTTCCTGCTGGAGCGAGCAGTGGTGTGGGGGCAGAGGGGGCTGCTCCAGTCTTTGAATCTCTGAATCCAGCTGCTCCTGCCTGTCCACTGACAGGGACATACGAGGTGCCAGCTGGTTTTTGCCAAAGGAGGTGAAGTTGGCCAGCACCGGGTCTCCCAGTTGATGCTCTCCTGAGGCAAACCACAGCCATTCCCAGATTAATTCCCTTAGGGCGATTGAGCGAGACAGCCGCTTACCAGTTAGCCTCCCACACACGCAGGACGGTGATTTCCCTCCTTGCAAGGTTAAAACACTTCTTGGAAGGAGAGTTTAGCTCCCTTGGCCGATTTTGTGGCCCCAGAGTTCCAGAACACAGCCTGGGCGTGGTGACTGGCCCGTCTTCCCCACTGCGATGGAGGCTGAGGCACTGGGCAGCGGCCCAGCAGCACTTCCTATCGCAGAGGAAGCTCTCGGGAGGCAAACGACCTCCCTGCCACTCATCCCCATGCGATCAGGAAGACCTCAGCCCTGTGCTGACTTGGCTTTCTGGAAGTAGATGCTGGAGACACAAGTGTCTTGGCCTGTCTTCACAGCAGTGTTGTGTGCTCGGACCGTTTCAGCTATAAAAAGTGCATTTGTTTTCTCGACAGCCGCAGGAAGCAGTCCAGGCTGGCCGGGATGGAGAAGAACCGCAGAGCAGCTCAGGAGATGCTGCTGAAAAGCCAAACAGTGACAGCCCCCAACCAAAGGCAGAAACAAACTCTGCTGCTGTTGACATGGTCAACCGAGAAGGCGCGGCCGAAACCAACACAACTTCCACGGCTGTTGCAACAATTGAAACAATGGGGAAAGTAGGTTGTGGTTCACACCATTGTTTGCAGCATGAACCTTCTGACACTGGTTCAGCGATTCCCAGTGAACCTGGGAGCAAGGAACCAGGTTCAGAAGGTGCTGCCGCAGTAGGCGAAGGTCTGCTGGCAGGGCAGGCAGCAGGGGAGGGGGAGGCAGTGGCTGTGCCCGCAGTGTCGGCACAGGGGCACCAGCGCGGCTCGGGCAGCAGAGCAGCTGCCCCGCAGCTGCGGGAAGTGAACTTGCAGGACGGGAGCGAGCAGGTCATTAGGGATCACGTAACGCGCTGCCCTTTCACGCTGGAGAATATTTTGCTGTTTGAGTTGGACTAGTTTAATTATTTGAGGATTTCCTCCTGTTGTTTGACGTTTACTGCGACTTCCACAGGCTGGTTCAGGGTTAAGGGTAGAACAGAGGGTCCTGTTGAAGCGTTCTGTTTGCATCAACCTAGAACACTTGCGTTGTTAACGATTTCTGAGTTTTCTAACCGTACGTCTGGGCTGAGATAGTTTTACATATCAGAAAGGTGCAAAGGTGAAGCTGAGCTCGGGGAAGAAAACGCCTCTCTATTGTGTGCAGAACTCGGGCCTCTTGCTGCATTCCAGGGAGGGTTTGTGTCTGTCCTCCTCGTAAGGGCTCCCCCAGGAAGTGCCGCGTTCAGCCCACCTCGAATCGAGCAGCGCTTACCACGCATCGAGCCTTCCCTTTGGTGCTTGCTGCAGCGTGAGGCTCGCCGCGATTCTTAGCAATCACATTTCTAATTACATGGGGAAGTTCTAATTAGTCTCCCAGAAATAATTAGCATTTATCCCTGTATCCATCCTGGCACACTGCTTCAGATCCGCCCCCAGCCCTACCCCTGGCTGTCACCAAACAGTCAGCGGCCCGGGAGAGGCACCCTCTCCTCTTGCACATCTGCTACGGAGTATTTACGGAGCATTGTAAACGGATTCACTTCCCCAGGCTGGACTGACGGCTCAGAACCACTCCCCGCGAGCTCCAGCTCTAGAGGGCCATAACCGAGAGGACGTTGTCTGATAATAAACTTTCAGTTCCCTTTCTCGCTGCTGCTGAAATAACTGCAGTTTTCTCTTGAGCTGTACAAGACACCTGCTCTAGAAGGAAGTCCTATCTGCCTCGCTCTGGAGCTGCTCTGCCACCCTGCTGCTGAACGCAGGGGTACGGGCTCTGAGTGTTCCCGTCGGCAGCCCCAGCTGCTGGAAGCAGCGGCTCTACCCTCTGCCCGGCTGAAGGCAGGCGAGGGGTTTGCTGGGTTCGGTTCAACCCCCCTCAGCTCTGGCACCCAGAGCAGCTCCTTGGGCCAGACAGTGCCGGGCCAAGGCGCAGCTCCACAGCCCTGTGGGACCGTGAGCGTGGAGCAAGTAGCAAAGCTGGGACAAAACTGTGGCAGTTAAAAGTACCCCGGGGGGAAAAAAAGAGCATTTTATCGCGGTCAGAATAAACATCTGTATTTTAGAGTAGGCCACAGGACTTGGCTGTCTGAGTGCACATTTCAGCAGTGTGGTCCCAACCTGTAAAGGGCTGAGAAGTGGTGGGAAAGGCAGAGCCTTGCTCCGGGTCCTTCTGCTGAGGGGAACTGTAGTACCCGGAGCCCGAAGCGCACCAACCACCTTCGCTCTAACAACAACAAAAAAAGGAGCCTTTTTGGTTTTCCCTGCAAATCTCTTGGTATAAAACCTACCTCTAAATACCGCACCTCAGCCACCACAGCGTTTCCTCCCTCAAACATCTCCAGTCTGCAGCAGCTTCTTCCACGCTGCTGCTCCCTGTCTGCTCCTTGGTGGAGCACCATTCAAGCAGCCGCACTGAGAACAGGCGAGGAGGCATTTGCCGCTGCCCCACAGCTCCGCTCTCCCTGCTCACGGCTCCCAAATTAACAGACAATACCCTCCTCCAACCCCCCCAAACCTTTTAACACTTTTCTGCGAGAATCAAGAACTTCTCTGCTATTACAAAACAACTGGATTTTATTTTGGCAGAACTAAAAAAAAAAATCATATGCTTTTCTACATCGTAGTAAAAACAATGAATATTTCGAATATGTTTTTGTTTTCTCCTTCATATACTCATCACCGTATCGCAACCAAACCAGTGTCAGGCATGATGGTGCCCTCCCGGGCGGGAGGTGCTGGTACTGGTGGGGGGAAAAAACCCCACACCCGAGCACGACAAGCAGGAGCAAAGACGCACTTAACTACCAGTTTCCTCCTCCTGGTAAAGGTGGCGGCGGTCGCTTTTGCGTCGGGGCTGCGCCGCTGCTCGGAGGGACCCGGCAGCACCAAGTGACCCGTTTCCAGCAGGCAGTTGCCGAACACGAAAGATTACTATTGTGGGACACCTTTTACGAGGATGTTTATTCATATTAAAGCAGAAACCAACTCATAAATGCTTTTGATACACGTGTGCGCCTGTGAAGGACAACTCGGGAAGAAAAAAAAGGCTGCGAGAACGATCCTTACTGAAGTCGGCGGTAACTCTTACAGAGTTCGTGGTCCCTAATGTCTCCCCACCCTCCGTTTTTGACGTGAGGGGAAAGGGGCGCCATGGAGTACCTTTTGCTGACGCTCATCGTCTCGGGGAACAGGTACTGCTGGTTGCTGTTCAAGAGAGAGTCGATTTTGGCACTCTGGGTGGAGGGTCTGCAGGATTTCTTGTGGTGCATGCCACAGTCCCCCATGTGGAAAACCCTGGGGATTTCGGGAACCAGCACTTTCCAGAACTTTGGAAGACAAGAGACAGTCAAGTGCTGCAGAGTCCAGTCCCAGTTGTAGTCATCGTAGGTGCAGAAGGCGTCCGTGCACTCGATGAGCTTCTGGTAGGTGTCTCTGCCGAAGGCCATGCCCATGTTGTGCTCGGTGGACTTCCACGTCTTCATCTCCACCTTGTCGGCGCGGCCGGCGAAGCCGCCGCGGATGGGGCTGTAG
>NW_010413571.1:13602-13961 GCF_000710305.1 Buceros rhinoceros silvestris
GTGCCCAGAGAGATGATCTGGCACTCGGGGCACTCCCGCTCGCGCAGGGCCCACAGCTTTTTGAGGACGTGGTAGAAATCGGGCGCCAGGTAGTGGTCCTCCTCCAGGAAGAGGACAGGCCCAGCGTGCTCCCGCAGCGCCCGCACCCGCTCCACCAGTGGTGCTTGGTCTGGGAGAAGCGAGCCTCGCGGTAGTGCCCGAAGGAGTCGGGGTACTCGGCGTTGATGCAGCCCAGGCGCAGCGCCGCCGCCTTGCCCACGTCGCGGGGGCAGTCGCGGGGGTCGTGGCCGGGGAACTCGTGGGGGTAGAGCTGGATGCTGAAGGGGAAGAAGACCTGCAGCACGGGGCAGAAGTCCACG
>NW_010413572.1:0-304 GCF_000710305.1 Buceros rhinoceros silvestris
AAGAATCACCTGAACACCAATGTGGTGTGCAGTGAGACCCATTTATTGTTTACAATACTTCTCAATTTATAGGCTCTTATTCATGCGACATAGTGATTGGTGATTGGATAGTGTCTTTGTCACACAGACAGCATGCATCTCTTAAGGCACTATGGTTGGATAAAAGGGGTTAGTCCACATGTGGTTACTGTTTTGGTTAGAGTTAATCAAACAGAGGCTAGCTAGAGATATAGTTTCCCACACAATAGTGCTGCAGCTGGGCTTCGGCTGCTACGTTCCCAGAGAGAGTTTTGTCTGTTTTTCA
>NW_010413573.1:0-2111 GCF_000710305.1 Buceros rhinoceros silvestris
GACATCATAAAGACATTTTACAGTTTGTGGGGATGTGCATCTTCCAGAAACCTATGATTCCCAAGAAAGCCCGTGTCTCTTTCTTGTTCGTAGGTGGAGACATGGCTGTGATCTTATTGACCACATACATA
Organism: Buceros rhinoceros silvestris; assembly: GCF_000710305.1. Classification (NCBI taxonomy): domain Eukaryota; kingdom Metazoa; phylum Chordata; class Aves; order Bucerotiformes; family Bucerotidae; genus Buceros; species Buceros rhinoceros. The sequence continues at coordinate 132 of NW_010413573.1, forward strand.
GGGACATGGCAGTGTCCATCTTGTCATTTAACTTCCAAGAACTGGATCTCTTGGGCAGGTCCCTTGATCTTACTTCTCTTAATGGCAAAGCTGGCTTCTATGAAAATATCCATTTTTTTTGCTACCTTTCTAAAAACCTCCTCTGGTGTGTTACTTCATACAATGATGTCATCAATGTACTGATGATGTTTAGGGGCTCCACCTTTCTCCAGTGTAGCCTGGATCAGTCCCTGGCAGATGGCTGGGTTGTGCTTCCAGCCCCGGGGCAGTCAAGTCCAGATGTACTGGATACCCTTTCAGGTGAAGGCAAACTGTGGCCTACACTCGAGTGCTATGGGAATGAAAAAGAAAGCGTTAGCAATGTCTATTGTGGCATATCACTTGGCTGCCTTGGACTCCAGTTCATACTGGAGCTCCAGTATGTCAGATACGGCAGCACTCATTGGTGGTGTCTCTTCCTTCAGACCATGATAATCCACTGTCCTCCATTCCCCACTGGGCTTCAACACAGGCCATATTGGACTATTGAAGGGTGAATGAACCTTACTAATGACATCTTGGCTTTCCAGCTTCCTAATCATCTTCTCTACAGGGGGCAGGGAGTCTTGGTTGGTTCAATATTGCTGGCGATGAACTGTGATGGATGCAGTGGGTAACTTTTGATCCTCCACCTTCACTAGGCCCCCCCAAAAAGGGTCACCTGAAAGTTTGGGTGAGACAGACAGCTGGCCAATACCATTGGCTCCCACAGCTGCTATCCCAAAGCCCCATTTATACCCTTTTGGATCTTTAAAGTACCCCTTCTGGAGGAAGTCTATACATAAAATGCATGAAGCATCTGGACCAGTCACAATTGGACGTTTTTCCCAGTTATGACCAATCAGGCTCACTTCAGCTTCTAATAATGTCAGCTCTTGTGAGCTTCCTGTCACCCTCAAGATATTGTCAGGTTCAGTCCATCTATGATTTGATGGAAGTAATGTGCATTGGGCACCTGCACTTACCAGGGCCTTGTACCTTCGTGGCTCGGCAGTGCCAGGCCCTCCAATTTACAACCTTCGTGGCTCGGAAGTGCCAGGCCATCAAATCTACATTGTCCAGTATACTCTGTTGTCCCTTTCCTCTACCTGGCAAGAGGCAGGGCCCCTCTAATGCCTAGGGTGTGATCCACTATCAGACTGTGGTACCTTCATTACAGGGACTGGTCCTTGGGCCGCAGCACAGTTCAATAGAAACCGGAGCAGCCATTCTTCAGGTGAAAACTTCCTTCTGATGTGGTCTGCTCTGCTTGTACAAGCCCATGTTTGTACTCTTGAGTCAGTGGCAGGCTGTTGGTTCCATCTTCTGTCTTCACGATCTCTGCAGCAGCACCGGTGGTCACATCGTGACATGCCCTCTTTCTCTCGGATTCGTCTTGGGGGAGGACGTTTCCTCTTAACAGCTGAGACATGGGTACATTCAAGCAAAGAGCTGAATTTATGTTCTAATCTATTTAGTGATTCCAGTACTTTCTCTGTTGTTCTTTCCACTGCTGCAATAATGGGAAAATGATGAGAAATATTGTTGTCATATTGATGAACCCTGTTAGACACTTCATCTATTGTAGGTGCCTCCTCATCACCCGATCTTTTCCAGGTCATGGTGAATAACGTATGAGCATATATTGTTGGTGCACTCCGCAAAAACTTCCACAGTAAGGGCCGGTTACTGTGCACTTGATCAAGGCTAACAGTCATCATAGATAACCTCTTTCATAGCCAGCTCTCTCAGGTAATCAATACCTTTTCCCAGGACAGGCCATTTACCAGGGCGGCATTCGATATCGTCTCTGAAGGGATGTCTGTCCTTCACAGCAACCAGAAGTCTCCTCTAGAGGCTGAGCCTGTTTGTCTTTTTCCTGATTCCCCTATCAATGTTGTCTTCCTGGGTCATATTTCCTAGCTGTCTGCCTTCTCTACCTGTCAAATCGATGGTATCAGC
>NW_010413574.1:0-264 GCF_000710305.1 Buceros rhinoceros silvestris
AACGCTGAGCCGCCGGATGCCTCGTCGAGCAGGCGCATAGCCAAGGGTCCAGCGAGCCGAACGGCCCGGAGCGGCGGTGGGAGGCGGGATAAGGAGCAGGGTCCCCGCCGGGGGTGGATGGCGGCGGTGCTGGTCTCCGCGCCCTGTGGGCACGGTGGCGGGGAGCGGACCTCTCGGGGAGAGCCGGAGACAACAGGAGGATGGGGGCAGGCGGGGGGAGCGGGGTGGGCAGAGGGTGGCGACACCCGTCTGCCCCGGCGACGG
>NW_010413574.1:417-1143 GCF_000710305.1 Buceros rhinoceros silvestris
TTTGTGCGTGGACTCCCGGGAATTCACCTCCTTCCCAGTCAGTAATTCAGACACGTCTGACCTTTCGCGCTGTGGTCAATGTACGAGGTGGAGGATGGAGGGTGGGGGAGAGAGAGCGCGGCGGCAGCATCCTTTGTTAGCGTCCCCCGGCGGGTACCCAGCCTCCACCCTTAGGACCTGATGCAGACTCCCCGGCCTCCCCCCCGCACCAGGCTGCAACCGTATCTGATGCTCATCAGAGCTCTGTGCGTTAGGAGAGGCGAGGAGGGGGTGGGAGAAGCTAATTTCACAAAAATTACTGGTGGAAAGGTAAAAGTAAATCTTAACAGGCTTACAATTGCTGTCTCAGCTACTTCTTGCCTCTCGCATATTGTTGCTATCCAGCTTCTCAGAACAAAAGTAAGACCTAAATATTTACCATCGTATAGTAAACATTTCACAAACCAATGTTTGAGCATGTAGGAACGTGTTAAGGTGAATTTACTGAGCAGAGTAAACCACAGGATAGTGCCACAAATTGTGAATTAGACATTTCATGTAGATGTCAGTTGTTTACACCAAATGATGTCTGTGCTGACTGTTCCATTAGATCATGGGACATAATCCTTTCCGCATAACACAATCATGTGCTACATTTTGCTAAATATTACCTTTTGCTCCAGTTTTTTTCAAACATGTTGTTTTTTTTTCCATTCCCCCCCCCCCCCATTCTCAAGTACAACAGGA
>NW_010413574.1:1229-5813 GCF_000710305.1 Buceros rhinoceros silvestris
CCCCATTTCAGGAATGACAGGAGAGATGCTTTGAGAAAATATTTATTTGTTAAATGCGTTGATACAGCTATTGAAAAAATATTGAGACAAAAATACAGGTGTAAAGTTGCCATGTTCAAAGGCCAGAGAGAAAGCATGTGGCATGAGAACCTACGGAGAGTAATTTTATTTAAGTCAATGTAGAGAGTTATTTGTAGTGCTAGCTATGAAACATGCATCTTCGTAACATTTGAACTGAGTTTGCATGTATTCCCCTGTATTCATAAATTTTCAGTAACATCTTCAAGCAAATCTGCCTTAACAATTGCAAATTTCCTGTCAAATTCAATTTAGGCTTGATGATTGATTTCAGACACTTTTTGTTTGTTCTTTTCTCCCACTTCTAACAATAAGGAAAATGGTAGCAGTTGAGCTGTAGCTGAGTTTTCCTCTTGTGTCTCTTCTGGGAATGCGAGTTTATAAAGGAGCATCCCAGACTCTTGCAAATGTTGTTCCTTAAAACTGCTCCCCACTTTCGTATTGACTGTAATCGGTACCTCCAATTGCAACAAAAAATGATTCACTCATTAAGGGCTGAAGTGATAAAGCTTGCTTGTGAGGCTGAAAGCTGCTTTGTTCAGAGGCTGAAGTGCGGCAGGAAATTCAATAAATGTGATTGCACAACAGTAGCAAACACAGCATGACCCGGGGGGTGGGAATTGAAGGGGACTGCCAAGTCTGACAAAGGAGAAGCCTGCTCAAAGTGCTCTAGAAAAAAGAATTTGAGAACTTAGGAACTGCCTGGATAGATGTGTTTTTTTCTAAAGAACTGATTTGAACAAAGCTACCAGGAGATAATGCAGCTAAAATATTTTTTGTTAGATAGGCATCATACACGGCGATTGGAAATGAGCCTGAGATGGGCTCGTCTTGAGATGAGGATATGCAGTCCTGATTTGGGGCTGGATGTTAAGAGCCGCTGGGCTCTCTGGAGTCGTGTAACTAATGTCTGCTTAGAACGGAACCTCCTTCACTAAATGTCAACATCTAGATTTATTGTTTTCAGGATTTGCTACCTTTCTGCTCTCTTATAATGATAAATGATGCTCCTAGTGTTCTGGATACTTTCATGTGAAATACCCATAAATCTTGCAAGTGATGCTGAAATAGACAGAGGAAGTTACTTCCTATATACTAATAGTAGTAACATCTGTTAATTTTGCACATAGCTTACCTCCTGATATTTTTCCAGTTGAAAAGAAAACTGTTGGATTCTAGTACCCCAAAACTGTAGGTAAAATAAACATAATGAATCTGCTTACATACTTCATTAATATGTGGTATAATAGATGTTTAGCCCAGTGGCAGGCTTCAAAAGATGAAAATGCCTGTAGAAATTCAGACAATGGTGAAAACCTTCAAATAAGTCATTGCATTTGTCTTTGTGCAGTGTCACTACTGCTATCGAAGATCTGTTATTTATTTATATGGCAATAGGCATAATTTCATTAACTAATCATTGTTCCTTTTCTTGCTGAAAGCATGAGAGCCCTCTGAAGTGCCAAGAACTGAAACTTCCCACCACTGCACCCCCAACCCACCAGACCCCCTTCCTCTGCCTAAGCCATGGGTTCAGGACAGAGTGCCATTAGCAGGACAGGAAAATGCAAGAGGCATGCTATGAAACAGCATCTCTCGTGTGTCCCTGCTGCTCCTGGGACCAGCGCAGGCGTGGGGCGCTTCCCCAGGGTGGGAAGGGCTGCTGCCAGCTCCATCACGATTCTCAGCCTGTGGAGCTGCCAGCATGCCCCAGTTTAAGAACTGAAGAACTGTTCTTCTGTGCTGGTGAACAGATGAGATGCATTCAGGAATACTTATCAGGTGACATAGATCTGCTTTTGCCATGAGAACGAACAAGCAGCCTGGAAGTCACTACGTTTGCTATTTACAGTATAGTAGCTGTCTTCAAAGTGCCTCTGCCTAAGCCTCCCACTCATAATGCTTTTAGCTGCTGAAAGAGAGTTATGAGCAGCTGGTGCCATGGATGCTTGAAATAATCAATACTTGCTTCAGGGTGGATAGCTTCCCCTCTTCTTCGAAACACATCAGTGTGATTTGTGCTGTAAAAAGGGACAAAAAACCCAAACATATTCTGTGACCCTCTCTTTTTAATTTATTTTCGAGGTAGCTAATAAATGGAGTTGGCCTTATGGTTTTTCTGAGCAAGCCTGGAGAAGCCAGACACAGGTGAAGCCCATGTTTCTCTAACTGAACAGCCCCAGCCCTCTGTATCACTGAGTTTGCTCTCAGAGTCTAGCCCGAATCTCAACTTTCCCACTTCACTGACACAATTAGTATTTTTTTTCCTCAGAGTTGAAGGGAGAACATATTGCTGCCCAGCTTTTATGTTCTTTCATTCTCTTCCTTGCCAGAACACTTGTGGAGCCCAAACAAGTGGTATTCGCTATGAAGTATTGTCAGACAGCCCCACCTGCCCCTCTCAGCGGTGCCTGATGGAGACCACACACAGCTGGAAGACAACACCAGCATTTGGGGGCTGCTCTCTGAGAGGAGTAGTGGGGTCGTGGTTTATTCAGCAGCAACTTTCCTTCCAGTTGGGGGATATTTCTTTGTTTTGTGAGGTACTTAAAGGCACATTAGAATGAATCATGGAATGGTTTGGGTTGGAAGGGACCTTAAAGGTCATCTAGTTCCAAGCCCCCTGCCATGGGCAGGGACACCTTCCATTAGACCAGGCTGGTCAGAGCCCCATCCAACCTGGCCTTCAGCACTTAGAAGGATGGAACATCCACCTTGGGCAACCTGTTCTAGTGCCTCACCACTCTCACAGTGAAGAACTTGTTCCTTACAGCTGATCTAAATCTACCCTCTTCCAGTTTAAAGCCGTTCCTCTGTGTCCTGTCACTACAGTGGTCTTGTAAAAGTCTCTTTCCATCTTTTGTTTCTCACTTAAGAAAAGCCTCTCCTAAGTGGTGATTTTGTAAAGAGAGGAAGAGCTTTTGAGAAGGTTTGACTTTGATACTCCTTGAAAGAAAAATCACTGTTTTGCAACCACCTATTACAGCAACATGTGAGCTCCCAGCTGGTACGAGGAGGTGAGCCTGAGGCAGTGCTGATTACCTACCCTTTCTGCTCAGCTCGGGCAGCACCTACAGTTACTGCAGCTCAATACCTGGCCTCCAAGACAGACATGAAGGTTTCTTTTCCCCTCCCAGAGAAGAAAACCTGAACAGTCTCCTGAAATAGTGCTGGTGGTTTGTTATTCATAGATTCTCTTGCTGTGTTTGAGAACATGGGGAAAACATTGTGACACTAAGTGAAGGAATGCCTGTGGCAGGGGGGGGCCGCCGGGGGGGGCGGGGGCGGGGCGCGTGCTGGTGGTTTGTTATTCATAGATTCTCTTGCTGTGTTTGAGAACATGGGGAAAACATTGTGACACTAAGTGAAGGAATGCCTGTGGCAGGGCTGCTCAGCTGGGGGGCTCTGGTCTGGACCTCCACCCAGCTTCAGGAGCAAGCCAGCAAATGGATGTGGTGTGGGTGAGGAACTGTTTCCCAATGATAATATTAATATGATGCATAGACAATGAAACAAGGTCTTTTAGCCCCTTTTGATTTTACCGGAAGGGTTTAGGGTGAGTTTGTTGGAAGGATGCTATTTTAAGTAAAATTTTCCCCCTTCTTTGCACATATGAAGGCTTGACAGCTCTGGAACGCCTTAAGATCTTCTTGGTTGTTTTGTTTTTGTAAAATTGAATATATCAAAACTTCCAGTCTGTGTTTTGCATCAAGATGTCTTGCGATAGTGGTTTTAGGTCATTCTTGCTGCAAGGGCTCACATCTTGGGTAGAAGTGTTAGTTGTAATAAAATCTTTAAGAGTTATTTCTGTTCCCCAAATTAGTTTTAAGTTGTGGTTAAATGAACTGTTGAGTGAGGGTCAATTCATGTTTAGCTTTCAGCACTCTGTCTAAAGAAAGGACTGTAATAGTCTCATATCTTTCCTGTCGTTATCACACTTCTGAGTGCGGGTAAAAGCTGAGCTTTGAATGAAAAAAAGTTTTTAATTAAGCATAAAAATAGCACGGAAGCTATTAGTTTCTTAGCAATTAACACAGAGGGGAGCAAATTGTGGTAAATTCAGGTAAACATTTATTCAATCTATGATAAAAACCACAGGGCCCCAAGCACTTTAATTCTAGAACAAGCCACAGAAGTTCCCAACACCCCATTCTTTACACACCCTTCAATTAATTTTCATCAGACTTCATGAGTGGCTTGCTATACAAGACATCTGGATTCTGCAGTTGTTCCCATTTTTTTTTTTTTTTTTTTTTTTTTTTTAATGTTCTCTTGGCTGCCTGAGTTTCACCCGTGAGTGTAATGCCAAGAGCCCATCAGGTAAGTCACTACTAGGGGATGGGAAATGATTTGCAGCGTTTTCTTTGCCAGGGCACTTTCTGAACAGCGAAACAATAACGCTGGGAGACAAAACTCTCGATGCTTTAAATTAAAACTGACAGAGGCTGTTTAAGATGGCAACAGAAGTAGGAGCAGGTAAAAGCAGAATTCTCAAGAAAAGACGTG